>NW_003803982.1:32597-142395 GCF_000255335.2 Galendromus occidentalis
AAGGCTGAATATTCCCATCGCGGACCGGGTTTTTCATACAGAGATCGAGCTGCGTACAAGAGGCTCGAATCGCTTGCCAACGCCGTCGTCTGACGAATCACAGGAGTTTTATCTAGCTGACCGGATACGGCACGCCAACTCACATGAGAAGTAAACGCAGGCTTGCAGCGAACCTGGCCGAACCTTTACACGGATCAGTAAGCCCAATATTTATCCCATCTGATTGATTGATTCTCCCTCCTGGCTTCAGCCAGGCCAGCCCGTGAGGGTTCGTGAGTAGCGAAGTGCTCTCACCGATCAGCAGAACGAATTGAATGACGCGATTGAGAATAATTGCTGTGACCAAACTGGCTCTAGCTCCTGAACTGAGGCGGGGGATCGCCGTACAGCTCAGAAGCTCACTCGGGTCTGGCGCTCGTGAGGCTCCATTCTTCCGGATTTCGAGGAAAACTTTTCTGTGTGTGGTCGGGGAATATTTCTCTCCTCTTTAACACGCCTCCGAGGCATTGTACCTTTGCACTTCCTCACTGCCACCATCACCGACATGATGAATAATGGAGTTCCGTTTCCGAGCGGTGGCTTGCACCTTGACACGGGTTTTCTTCAATACATGGCGGGGGTGATGAATTCTCCGGAGAAGATAAGCACAAGCGAGACGACTGTCTCTCGGTATCGCGCGGGCCACAAACAGAGACGCAGCGCGGCTTCCCTCACACAGCTAAATGATAAATGTTCATCCGGGTTCGCATGTCATTTGTACGTGGGGTGGTGACACGAAAAGGCCGTCGCCCATAATAGACTCAAATGAATCCACGGCAGGGAGGAACGTTAACTCCGGTTTTGCAGCATTCCGTGCCGCCGGGGTCTGTCGCCGCCGGAATTCCGATAAGTCCATTCCAGTCATTGTTCCGGACAGTGAGCTAGAATCGCGCGTCTTATTGTTCGTCGAGCAGCGTCATATGTACGAACAAATCTAGGTTGATGATGGATTTCGAGGGACGAAACAAGTTCTGTAGAATGTTTTGTATTTTGTACCCGAAGGGAGCTCGAAGAGGAGTTTCCCCCTCGTTGCCCTCGGGAATCAGACACGCAGTCGGCAGAACAACCACTGACTCCCGGATCGATGTGGAGCCGAGCTCTGAGCATTCTGGACGTATCGGGGAATTTTCTCTTATTTTTCCCGGCTGAACGTCTCCACCGCCTACGCGGATCTGTGGAAGGTCTCGATCCACGTTCGGAGGGAAAAACGTTCTCGACATCGGCCGCAAAGGCTTCTGAAATCTGTTCTGCTGAAAAGTTCCACCGGCTCCTTGTAAGTTTCGCGCCGGACGTTCGGGCCTAGTCGTCTACGTGTCGGAAGGTCCATGGGGAGTCCGTTAAGGCATTAGGAGTAAGTAGTACGACTGAGTTGCTCGGCTTCCTGACTGGTCGGTCGGTCGGTCGGTCGGTCGGCCGCTCGGTCGGTGAGCGGGTAGAGCACAGCCTGCCAGCGCTAATAAAATATCCTCGTTAGAGAGGCAGCATGGTCCTCTCATGCTACAGAGTTAGACAGGAAGAGAGCATCGGGGCGACGTGAGATTTAGTTCGTCTAGTTAGCCTCCAAGCCAACGGGCGAGCGCTCCGTCGGCGAGCGGCCTGGACCGAGTCGACTGGACGACCGTGGCACAAGCGAACGGGACAGGCCCTTGGGGAGGCCGGGGATCACGGCTCCGGGCACAACATAGACTTTCACACTATTCCGCGCGTTGGACATGGACGAAGAGCCCTCGCAGGATTTCCCGCGGAGCTTTCTCTTGAATATCGCGGCGAGGAAACGACGAGACTAGCGTCAGGAGACTGATGCAATCCATGCAGATTCCTCTAATCGCAATCTGTTTCGTCCTGTGCGTGCGAGCCTCCTGAATAATTTCAGTACGAGGAAGGATTTCGATTCTCGGTCCCCGATAGTGGAAGAGAGATGATTTCGCTCCAGACATGTAATGGACTCGAGAGGCAAACCGTGAGATCGACGGGCTTCAGTGTAGAGGAACGGAACGGAAGAAGAATATCGTAACGTGTCCGTATCGGATCGAGGAAGGTCCTCTCCGGACAGACACAATTGCCATCCCGCCCCTCCGCTCCTTTCTCCCTTCACTTCGAGTTGACTTGGCAGTCGTCCTGAGTTCCTTTGTCGGGGGTCCTCTTTTGCTTTCCCTGCGTGCTGCCGCGGCTGCTGAACTCTTTGGCCTTCCCTAGGAGCCATTTCAACAACGGGACCTTATCGTTGCCCAGATGACTTTATGGTCCCGGGCGTTCTTGTCACAGATGGGGAAAACAGCAGTCGGGCTGGCCGGCGACCGGGGGCGAAGGAGCACTTAGATAGCAAAGCCCCCGTAGCACTCGCCAAACGAACAATGTACCGGTGATATCTTCCGATAGTGAACGTCGCACCATGTAGTCGCTCTCCGTACCTCCGAGGGAAGGACTGAACTCAATCTGATCGTTTACCAAACTGCCTATTTCAATAGAAGAAATGGCCAGCATTCCGCAGCGGCTAGCCTTCTCGGTGTATCGACACCATCCGGGTCTGCTCAGGTCCGCCAATGATCCGGCTTCTGAAAGAGTTGAGAGCTGCGAATCGTTGCCCCAGGTCAACTGAAGGGGAATGACTCTCAAAAGTCTTGATGGCGCTGGAGATAAGGCGATGGGAAGAGTTTCCGCGTACGTACCCGAAATCGTTCTCGAAATCGGACCCTTTTGACGAACAAATATTCCCCGAAAAAGCAGCTGGAAAACCCTTCTGTCTGCGTGGAAAAGCCGCGACTTCTTCGCCTGGTGCCACGCTTCCGAATCGTGCTCCCTCGCGGGCCAGTTCACGCAGCCTGCACGCGGTGCGATTTTGTTCAAGAGACTAGTAATCAGCTGCAAGGCTCGAGTCACAACTCCAACGACTGTGTCTCGCGTTGAGGGACAAGAACAGCTCACCTTTGTATGGATTAGCGGAGTCACAACCGAGAATAAATGAGAGAGATTCATTAGCAAAGCCAGGCTCCGTCAATGAGAGCCCGTTGCCGTATTTCGAACGAGGGCTCTCATGATAAAACTTTCACGCTTTGTTAGTTCAAGTTCATTAAAACTGTTCTCGCGCAATCTCGAGCGAAAAGTTCAATTGCTAGGATCCGCTCGAGGCGTGAGTTCCGGCTCGGAGAAAATGTTCCGGACCCGCGAGGGAAGTACAACGCGACAAATGGGATCAATATTGATATTAAAGCGCTGGAATGCCTCTCTGGAGGAACGGGAAATGCTTTATTTTCGCCGCGGAAGGTATTATCTCTAGCGTTGCATCTATCTCAATGCGCCCGGTCGCGATCTCGGCGTCGATATTCTGAAATATTCGAGGCTTTCCATCAATGTTAATCAAAATCGAAAATCTATTCAGTCTCTCAATGCTCTCCGGAACACCGTTACCATACGTTTGAGAGATTGTGCACACTCTCAGAGACAGCGGAAGACTTACAGCCGAGCCCGAAAGAAGAAAAATAATGTAGAAACGAAGAAGACAGCTAGATATTAAAATAAATGGAGCTTTCTTTTTCCTTTGTGGCGAATTTCGCTTTCTGCCAGAGCTCGCCAGTCTGCCCGCCTGCCTGCTTGCCTGCATGGAGGCCGACGGGAGCGGCCACGAGGAGGCTTTTACGAGTTATCGAGACGCACGACGCCTCGCACGCGCGTATGAAACCCTCCGCGTGAAGAAACTGCCGCGCAGGAACCCTCCATGCCACCGCGCTGTTAGGTAGGAGCAGTCAAATTGGTGATGTGGGAGCAGCCGACTACGGAATGGAGAACTTAAGACTTCCCTAGCAACAGGAATAAATAAAACAAATGATATTCGGAACAGAAAACGAATGAGCCTCAACGTTGACGAATTCGCCGCGCCCGGAACAGCGGAAATGTTTCGGAATTGCAAATTCTGAAAGTTCGTGATTCCTGTGCGGCTCTCCGTCACCGATGTCACGGGAAAAAGTTCTCCGCGGATGGAACTTCCGGACTTCGTTGGAAAACCGAAGCCCTCCTGCCACCGCCTGCCTTCTGAGGATCAGACCCGAAGACCGAGCGCGCTCTCCGCATTCCGTCAAGATAACGAAATCCAGTGTGCATTATCAATCACTTTCGGAAAGACAGACATTTGGAGAAGACGGAGTCTCAACTTTCCATTTGTAACCCTAGATCGAAATCCTGCTGGGCGAAACTCTGCGAAAACAGCAAAAAACGGTCCAACGGGCAAGGCAGGGAGCATTTCGCGCATAAGAGCGAGAGCCCGACCGGCGTGCCTTGAATCGGCACGACCGACAGTCCCTATTCCTACTGACTGAGTATGTGACCGAGAGAGTCGAGGCGGAGGGCATAGGACTCCGGCTCCCTCGGTATTGGGGAGATTCCAACTCTATTATTCCTCGCTAATCTGAATTAGGAACCATATGTATTTTTGGAGACGCCTTCATCCAGGATTCTCCTCGATCCGGGGCAGAAATTGTTTTTATCAGAGGTTCCTTTATCGCTTTCGGGATTCAGAAGATTTTTCTCCGAAGAGAGAGGGACGAATATCCCGCCAAGAGCGCCTTGGAATGGCGAAGATCAGCCGCTTTCACGCATTTAGCGCCGCGACAAGGCGACGCGACGGTGAGACTCCGAAGGAGGCTAGGCGAGGCAGCTGAGAAGGCTCGGGTCGCCGGAGGCGGGTCTTTCGGGTAGTATGTTTGACATCGAATTCCTACAGCCGAATTCCTCCTCTCTTTTGATCGCAAGGAAGACAATGTGCTGCTTCGTACTATTTTCCGGGAGCCGCTTGCCTGTCGATCGTCACAACATCGTTGGGACGCCCGAAGTCAGTCGGAGGTTCGGAGGCACGCAGTGGCATCTCGCAGCGTTTCGAGTTCGTCGAGCAAGAGCGGGGAAGTCTCAGTCACAGTGAACCTTCAGACTTACAACCGTTATTCAGCAATGAGTTTGGAACCCTTCCAATGAACATGACCGTCCAGGAGCAGTCGGTAAAGCATTCTGACGGGGCTCTGATTCGAAGACCGGGCGGACGTGGACCCCCGTCGCCGAGCGTCGCAATTCCGAGCCCAGCTCGAAAAGAAGTCGATGACGGCTTAATGTCTGCAGCGCGGTCGCGATTTCAGCAGCTCAAACTAATTGGCTGTGTCCCGGCAACGCGGGGCTCTGAAAGATTTTCTACTTAGATGAACAGCGGCGCATTCGGGAGACGTTCCGATGCGGAGCTTCTCTTCCGGTCGCTCTCGAACTTGAGTTTACGCGGCGCTCTCCGGGTGGTGAATATTCATTGCGGTGCTCGGGAAATCTCCATGCTCATCAGTAGCGAGTCCGTCAGGTCGAACCGCGGCGGAACACAAGATTCGAATTGGAGGCGCTGATTTCGCAACTCCAATCAGCGTTCTGAATCGCTGAAAATCCAACGCCGAATTCCGATACGGGGGTGCAGCGATCGGACGAACGAGCATCAAGTTCTCTTTCGCGCATAGTCTCCGTCGTCACGGTCTATTCTCTGTCAGCCCTGAGCCCGAATATGACCCAAAACGATAATTTCGTTGTGAAGTTGGAGTCATTCCCGGACAGACGGCCTTGGAGAGTACACCGATACCTAACTGGGATCGCTCATGTGCGAGGAAAAAAACGCACTCCGGCACGTACTTTCGGGTCGAGCTCGGCTCAAGAGCTAAAGAGAACGCGTGTTGCGGTCTCGAAGGAAGCTTTCGGTGCTACAAGTTTCGTATCAAAATCTCATCAGAGGCTGCGCTCGGGAAGATAGGAAAATGAATTCCCTCCACGTATGGCTCTTTCTACGTCAGCGTCAGTGGAGAGAAAGCGGGAAACAATATTCGAAAGTTAGGGTCAACCCCTGCTACCGCTCACCTCGTTCGTCAGCGTCGATGACGTGAGCGGAGGCCGAGCGAGATCGCGAAACTTTGCTTAACGAATTCGCGCGCTAAAGTGCTTGCCCGGTTGAGATCGCACCTTCGAACAGAGAGAGCACTCAGGCACCCACACCCTCCGAGGATTATCGACCGGTTTCAAGGACCGATAGGGCTAGGCGAAAATTTCCGGAAAATTCCGAGATGTTGATCATGGAGGAACTACCTAGGTACTTCTCCGCGGTCGAGCCTGAAACATTGAGCTCAGGAGATTCATGGGCAGAGAACTAAGCCGCTAGCGAAGACTTCACGAACCGCTCTTCGACGGGATGAACTTGAGTTCGCCCGCAAGAGCAGCGGTCTCCAGATACGACGATTTCGCATGAAGGCTCTCTTGGCAAGAAGTTTCGTACCATCGTGGTCCAGCGCACGAAAAAAGGAATGCGATCAGGGGGATCTACCGCGTGAGGCTTCTGACTCCGCACTGCTCGCGTTCCGCCGCGATTTCCGTCGGAATCCGATGGGGATGGGATAAAAGAGCATTGGGTGTAATGGTGTAATTATCTCCGATCCTACGTAGCTATAAATCAGAATTAGTATCTGATCGAATCGAGCTGAGTGGCAGCCCCTCCGAGCCAAGGATGAACAGCTCGAGGACGTCCTGTTCATATGATGACTCACCCCAGCGCCTGAAGTGATGCAGCAAGGTGTCATTTTGACACGGCTGACTGCGCGAGAATATCCGATGCCACGCTAGCAACGAGGAGGCTGAATCGGATCCGGAAAAGTCGATGTGCTCTGTCGGGGACGGTATCAGAAGTGTCAACTGCACCTTCGAGGCCAGGCGAGCCTGAGAGCGATACACAATTTACTCCCCTTCAAGGAGTTTGATGAGTTGATTAAAAAATGCTCTCTGCGTTCTCGAATCTCCTCGCCGCCTTATCAAGTGCTCAGCGGTACCCTGGGCTGGTTGTAATTGTGTTGAAGTCCGACGTCGCGGGCGAATATGACTCACGAGAGACGCGATGCTTCCGAGACGCGCGAAGAGCGAAGCGAAACCTGTTTCTGGGCCGCAGACAATGCTTTTCCTGAAAATCAAAAATTGATTTCCCCAGACGTCGGCGTCGGACGGTCGACGGGTCAATCGACAGACGGATGCAGGGGCTGATTCCGAATTCTGCGATAACGAGAAGCCGTTTAGCGTTACGCCCCCCTTTTCGTCGCATCGTTTCAGAGAAGAAGTGTCCGAACAATTACCTGTACAACGGCCTTCGACGCCCACGATGGGCGGAATTTTTAGATGTTCGGAATTCTCCTAATACAAACACGATGATTTCTCTCTCGGAACAAGACTCGTTGATTTGAAAAACGACGTCGTGTCGTGTCGGTGATGACGTCTCTATTCTAGTCGGACGTCCATTTCACCTTATACGATCCGAAACAGCTTCACAAATCAATTCCGCCCAACAACATTACAAACGACGCTGGGACAAACCTTCACGCTGATGGAACGGCAATCCCCATTCATTGATAGCGAGAAAAGACATCCCGAAACATTCGTCGCGCGTCTCCAATAAAACGATGTAGCGGTTCCGATTCGACAGTTTACAACTCGTCCCGGAGAATTGTTCCAACCGAAATCTGCGGGTCTGTCGTGCTATCATCATCAGCTCTTTCGGATGCGTTGTTTGGATAATAATTGACTACTCCTCTTTTCAGAATGGATCTCCGTATCGAGAAAAATCGCGGAGAAGAATTTGAGTGCTCTGGAAACGTCATACCGGCTCAGGTTTCGCCGGCGATACGACTGCTCGCGGAATAATCCATGTAATCGATGCTCGATTACATGACGTCCCGCATGATTTTGCAGGTGCAGCCATTGATGTTCGCCCTCCGTGAAATGATCATCTCCCTGGCTCGGAGTCAACATCTAATCAGAAAAATGAATATGAATAAACTAATGAGCTCGCTGAAGGAAAAAAAAATGAGCTTCGTAAAGCGGGCGTGATGACCAGTGTTTACTTCATGGGGGCTGTCCTCGAAGACGACTCCGTCTTCGCTCGGCTCAGGCTGGTCTCCAGTACCGGTTTCGGCGGACTGTCGTCAGGACTCGCTCACACCTCGATGGAAGCAAAAAAAACCTAATTCGTTGTATGAACCGAAGAACAAAGTTTGCTCGTGCGACCCTCTCCAATCATCACCCCGCCCCGTCGCCACCGACTCCTGCTTCCCGCTTTAGCTGTCTCGTCGTCGTCGCTGTCCTCCAGCCGCGCGCCGCCGGCTTTTCCCACATGCGAATCTTCGCATCGCGTCTCCTATTCCGACCGCTAATTTCAGCTGAGATGCATCGGAGTGGAAAATGAGTTTTTGTCTCATATGCCCCTCTCTGACTCGCACCAAGAAGCTGACAGAGAAGAACAAAATAGAGAAAACTTCCTAAATTCTCAGATGACAATATTCGCGCGTCGTTGGGTAGGAACTCCCGGAGCCAAAGATCTGTGAAATTATATGCTTAGGTATGTCTATACGTGTGCCCGATTGGAGACATAGAACCGTAGGAAAATAATCGAGTATTGGAGAGGATCGTCGTCCTGTGTATCGTGTGATCGCCTGCGCTTGGAGCCATATGCGAGCTCCCTTGATGAACTAGGGACTAGAGTGTGAGCTGATACGTACACAATGCTGTTTTTCAGCGGAATTCGGTGTATTCGATTCTTTCTCATGACATTCGGGCGCAGACCGTGATGATAAGCCCGCGACGAAACACTATTCAAGCAATATTCCTGTCTGCTCGATTCGCTCATGCGACGCGTTCCCGCCTGCACAAGGCTCCGGATTGCTTGGACATTTCTGCTGTGTTCACGCGAAGCCACTAAGCGATTCCATTTGGAGCCAGGGCTCCTTCTCGGGACACACGTGTTCATTTGTGAGTTCCTGTCGCGCTTCTTGCTGTCCACCCCGCGTTTAGTTTCATTTCTCGTGTTTGCGGATCCCTGGAGTGTTCACATGGTGCTCAAGGGATCGTCATTGCTTTCTCGCAGTAGGTATCTCGGTCAGACTGTCTGGTTCGAGGAAAACCGTACCATTGGTAGGACCCTCCCCCGGTAGAGATATTCGAATCGAGGAAGAAAGAAATAAGTTCGGGTCCGGAAAAGGACTCGTGACATCTGCCTACCCTCTCCGTGACTTCGGTCGCTGGCTCCGACAAAAATCCTGAAGACGGCTCAGGCCGCACGTCGATAGTATGAATGAATGATAGTGAATGAATTAAGTAGGAGTACGCTCAAGATCTCCATCTCCGAAGACGATTTTCTGATCGATCACCGGAACACTCACGAGTTAAGCCAAAACACCTGTTCACCACATCGCCGGCAATTTTCCTGTCGAGCATTTTCTCGGATTTCTTGAGCTAGGCTGAGGCGTCAGTTTCTGAGTCATTTTCGATATTCTCCCTAGCGATTATTATTCACTGCGATGAGTCTTATCGCGCATCGAGTAGGAGAGAGGCCGAAATCAAATCTCCCTGTTTCTCGCTCGCATCAGACTAGAAAGACCGCACGTGACATCGAATGACCCCGGAGATTGGGGCACGCGCTCTTCGATCAAAACTGCGAATGGGTATTTCTACTTTACACAAGCGTTCCTTAGAGGGTAAGTGGATCCATATAATATCATGCTATCATCTCGCTCTAGTTCCTTCGGAAGAAATCAAACAAATCTGACGTCGGACCTTTATTCAAGTCTTCCTTCGGAAACTGATGGCTTATCCGTCAGCTAAGAACGGTGACTCTCAACGGAGGTTCTCCCCGAGGAGAAAGGAATCATTCGCGAAAAAACCTGAGGCACTAATATTTCAGGCCACGTTTCGAACGTGACGGATGGGAACCTTCGCCCATGTACATTTCCCTCGGAACGATGTGGTTATGGGCAAGATGAAGCAATGCCAATCAAGAAGACATTTTTTGCGAGACGCTGGCAGAGAGATGTTCAATATTCTCTTACTTTCATCCTGAATTTCCGAGGGTGCTGTGACAGGCAGTCAGATAGGCAAGTGAAGCAGGGGAGGCGAAGGAGCAGCAGAGCGAGACACGACAGACAGCGTTCCTGTCTGGAATTCATGAAGTGCCACCGTGAAAAGCTACTGAAAGAAGAGAAGCCGGCTCCGATGGAGTCTACAACTCTGCTCAGATCCTGTGTCTCGGTGAATATGTATCATTCCGCCGTTCGCAATAACTGGCACCACGGAATCCAGGCAGAGGAGAGGATCGTCTCGTCGGAAGGAGGAACCAAGACAGAGAAATAGGAATCGTCTTAGAATCATAACCGGCAAGCGCGGTCTTTTGCTCACAGTAAAAGTGACCTCATGCCAGATCTCACCGCTCCGTCTCATATCCTCCGCACAGTATTCGATGCAGCCATCCAGCAGCCGGCCGGCCGGCTAACTAGCATCAGCATTTTTGCATCATCGATGGTCAAATATGGCTGCGGAAAAAAATCGCAGAAATTACAAAAACCCCCCATAGAGCGTTTTTGTGAACACTTCTGCTTGCACCCTCAGCTTGTTGTCTTGGAGACCTTCTCCGTTCATCGCTCAGACGTTCCCCCGACCAAGCTTCATCGGTGCGAGTGTTGATAGTGGGGATCGTGCCGGCGGGTATAAGGATCTTTGCGTGGCGTTATAAATCATCGGAGAACATAAGATTAGATTCGATCAAAATTCGTCCCGTCGCCTGCGCTCCCGTAAGCTGCAGGCATCTCTCAACGTGAGATCCCGAAGATTCGCGGAAACGTGTTCCACGCAACTCGGATTTTCCCCGAGAGGAATCGGCCCGAACCGCACCGCACGATCAGATTTTCCGGCCTGGGACGACCGAGATCAAAATATGTGCTCAGCGACTTCTCATGGGTATCCTCTGCGGTCGCAAGAAAGGAAGTCAACGAGCTATCGGAAACCATGATCGACCATGCTCAATAATGGGGGATGAACATAACTGACCGGGTTCGTCAGAAGACGATGCTTGAATGCGTCCCCCGTGTAAATTCCGAAATAAAGCCTCTATGACCAGTCTCCAGGCTTCTGGACAGATCTCAGAGTCCATGATCTCACTGCCCTATGGTTTCTGATGCGACACAAGAAAAGCCTCTGGAGCTCAGAACAAAGCACGTGAATCCTCGGGGGTCTCTCTCCCCTCTCTTCATATCGAAGCCACCCGGTCGTGGGGAGCTTGTTAGATGGATGAATCACTTCTCTGCGTTCCGCGACACCTCAGTGGGGGTAAGGCTAACAGATGACTAACGCATACTGGCGCACCCCGAGAATGGTCCGTGCCAGATCAACGGTCGCTGCTTCATCCACTCATTTACTGCATTGTTTGACCTTTTGGATCGGAATACAATCGAGTCGTAGAAAGACCATAGATTGCCCGCCCTAAATCAGGATCTTGCTACGTTGACCCTTGCCTACCCAATGAAAAGACCTGTTTTGAATGCAGTAGAATTTTCCGGTCCTGTTCGGAGCGGAGCTCGCCGCTCCTCGACTGAGCGATGTCGATCGACATCTCCAAAGAACGCGGAGGGCGACTCCTGCCAAGCTCTCTGCTGCGGTGGGTTTCCCGCGCAAAATTCAAACCTCGAGGTTTGAGCAGGCGAGCGCGTCATCATTCCACCAAACAAACAGGACTCAGCGTGAAGCCGGTGTTTAGGCCGCCATCATCGTGAAACTCGGAGGGTGATAATTTGCTTCGATCTCCTCGAATTTACGCCAGTGCCGAGCGAGAATCCACTCGACAATGGTTAAGCCACTCACAGTGTGTGGTCCCTGCCACGGTGATGCCGTAAAGAAGACCGAAAACGCTTCGGAGTGCGAATTATGCCAGCTCAAGGCTCGAAACTCGGAGCTCGAGGCGATAGTGGCGAAAATGGACACCGATCGCCGAGCTTGCGTGATGTTGATCGGCGACACTCAACTCATGAAGCTCAGGAAAGCTCCTCACTACATGAACGAGTATTTCGGCAACAACACTCCGCGAATGCTGGTCCGATGGCAAGTCAACGAGAACATCGAGCGCATGCTGGCGTACCTCCTCGAGAGTTTCAAAGTGAGCCGACCGCATGCGGTTGGATTCCACGTTCTCTGGTTCGGCGGGCTCCACGATACGACTCTCGAAGACTACGACAGGAGTAAGTACCTCGAGAGGCTCAAGGTCGCCTTGAAAACCGTCCACGACGATGCCCGCTCGTTGTCGGTTACCTGGGCCACGCTGCCCGAATCCGCTCACAACGCCGAAGCCGCTCACATCAACGAGGAAATGGTGCGCTGCTCCGCCGACACCGATTGGCTGAAAATTCTTGACCTTCGTTTCGTCTCTCGTCGCGAGGGAACCATGGACGCCAACGAGGCTATTTGGACAACGAAGGGCAGCCAATGCGTGTTCGAGTCTCTGAAGAAATTCTTCGTCGAGAAACTCGAGTACACCGAGGAAGAACTCAGCTCTCTGGAGGAGTCCGCTAAAAAGAACCGCGAGAAACGTCAAAAACGTGAGGCTAAACAAGTGAAGAAAACCCCGGAAGGGGCGGCGGCCGCCGCCACAACAAATGGCGATGGGCCCGCCAAAAATAACGGTACCGAAGCCGCTGCTCCGACCTCTGGGCGAAAGAAGAAGGTCGCTGCACAGAAGACCCCGGAGACCCAAGGGGCCGTTCGAGTCCAGACTCAGAAGGCTGCTATCACAAAGAAATTCCCGGCCGTCGAGATCCGCAATAAGCCGAAGGTTGCGAACCCGAGACGGGCGAAGGCCGTAGCCGTGGTCCCTCAGAGGGCTCCGAGGGGTCAGCAGAAGCAACAGCAGCAGCAGCAGCAACCACAACAACAGCAACAACAACAACAGAAACATCAGCAGAAGCCACAGCAGGTTCAGCAACAGCACCAGCAGGTGCAGCAACAACAAGCTCCTAGAAATCAGGGCAAACGATTCCATAACGCCAGTAATAAGAGATCGTTCCGTCAAGACGGCGGGGGCCAAGCCGGTAACTTCACCGGACAGGCGAACTACGTCGACGCCTGGACAACCGGCGCTGTGAGCTACCAAAACACCTACGGCAACGGTCAAGCCAAACGAGCTCGTAAGCAGAACAACGATGCGGGATATGCAGGAAGTTACTACGATTACGGAAATTACAGTGAAGACATTCAATACTAAGCGATAAAGGAACTCCTACAATGCTGCACACTACGACTTTGGTTTTTACCAGAGCGAACTTGACATTTCCATCCGAGACGGCAACCGAAGCTCCGAGCGCCTCCTCGGGGCCAATCCATTTCATTCACCGTACCGCAATCACCGCAGAGTGTAATCATCGAGCCGTGCTCCTACCGTAGTGTAACAGTGTTTCGGTAAAGATTTCCGAATAGCCATCCACAATCATCCATTTTAGCAGAACTCCGTAATATGTATGTCCGTCGCTTACCGTCATACGACATAGAATTCCATAAGTTCACTTGGGAGAAGAGGACCTCGTCTCCTCGAAGATTTTGTTCTCGTCGCTCAAAGCTACCTTTCGGATTTTGGATTCTTTCGTGAACAACTCGCAGGGCCCATAATTTTTTTCTCCACCTGCTTTGTAGTTTTAAGACCGAGTTCACCAGTGATGGGACTCAAGTCACGAGTTCGCCTCCTGCCGTAAGCCAGGGCGAGACCTCCGAATTTTTTTGTGACACTCTCTTTGTGAATCCCTCAGTCATGATTGACTCATTCTAAGAGCAGAACCGTATCTGAAATCCAATAATTTGTCATGAGTAGCCTTCGCCGAAACCCTAGATAAGTATCTTAAGAAACCTGCGAAGCCTCGACCGCGATTCTCGCTTGCTCTACTTTAAGTGTATACTGTGTACATACACGCATGTACGATTCCGGTATTGGTCTTGAAAATATGTTTCTCGTTCATCCTGTCGTATATCAATAAAGCATACCTTCACTTCGAGCCCGTGAACAGTCAGAACGGATCTTTGATCTTTTCGGGGTAGTAGAAAAATGGTAGGTACCTCTGTAAGTAATTATGCTGGCCGCTCTGTAATGAGACGGTGGCTCGCGCACCGTTCGGATTCGGCGAACTAAGATGATTCGGAAGCGCGATCGGAGCCCTTGGCTTCGATAGAGTTCATTGTGATGCCTCTTGGCAGGTCCTTTTCGATTTCCGGAGCTGCCGCATGCCTCCCGATAACCTGGCTACGCGGGATTCGCTCCAAACTCCTCACTCTGAGATAAAGACGTTGCGAGTTCTGAGGTCGCGGAGACTGTCCTCAAGTACAGCGAGAAGAGATCATTCTGACTGTCCCCGCTCATCAACCACTGACTTCTCATGGAGGTAGTTTTGCGTTAGAGTCCAGAATTACACTTCTCGAATTCGAGTGGGAGACTGCTGGAGAAGCTTCGACTTCCCTTTTCAAGTGCTTGCGCCTCTAGGAGATCCCTTCCGCTCCGAGAAAACTGGCATTGTCGGACGCTGTTCGCTGAGGTGATAGGGAGTGGAATTAATCGATGGT
Source organism: Galendromus occidentalis (assembly GCF_000255335.2). Taxonomy (NCBI): domain Eukaryota; kingdom Metazoa; phylum Arthropoda; class Arachnida; order Mesostigmata; family Phytoseiidae; genus Galendromus; species Galendromus occidentalis. The sequence continues at coordinate 47,052 of NW_003803982.1, forward strand.
GTGGATTTTAGCCGACTAACGATTCCTTGACGAGTCAGATGATTTCCTGTCTCTGGAGAGAGTTCGATTCGAGGAGGGTACCACTAATTGTAGAATCGAGTTTCAGTCCTATAAGGAGCGTGATTCTATCCTATATTCCTTGTGATAGCGTTGGATCTCGTTTCGTCGGGAGCTAGCGTAAGCCGTTTTGAGACCGCGTGGGAGGGCCAGCTGTTGGTTAGGAGACTCATATTCGGGGCTCGACCGTGTCCACGCAAGTATTGGAGGCGCGGAGCGGGCGAGCGACGCAACGTAATGGAACTATGCGTCGAATGGAGCCCGGCGCGGGGTGGAAGGAAAGCTGACTTCCACCTGGCTCCATCTGTTTTCAGTCGACAGCAACAACGTACAAGTGAGCACGAGTGCAGCCGTGAAAAATGCGCTCGTTAACCCACGACTGAACTGAAGTGGGCAGATAGGCAGCGAGTCGAGAGGGGAAAAGCAGACGGAAGAGGGCTGGGCTGCCCCGGCGAGTGCGCCGTCGGCGTTCGGACCCTATCCCCTCCAGGTGGCGTGTTCCCTACCTGATTCCTAGCGTTCTATCGTCCTAATTCACCCGGCGGGTTCCTGTGCCGCTAATCGCTCCGGACCGAACTTTTTCGAAGTAATACGAATCACAGAAATTAAGATACGGCCCTGTTCGAGCTAATTACAGCGCTCCGGCTAATGATATATAGCGGGAGGGAGACAGGCGGGCGCACAATCACAACAGCAATGGACATCGCCGTCGATGCCCCGGCGCGCTCATTCTTCGATCTTGGAAAATTAGACCGCCCCGTAGCTCCATGCCATGGAAACCCTCGTTCCCCAACTCTCGGACCCGGATCGATCAGTGGGTCCGCATGCGTGGAGTCGGAGTGAATTTTTGGGTCATTGATGCGATGGACCCTCGAGATGTATTCCCTCCGATAAAAATGCTGACAATGAGATTCTCGTAGACTGCCGGGGCTCGAACCCATTTGCGGCGAAAACTTAACCCAGGACAAAATTTCCTCCGGAGCGCATCAGCTCGAGATGTGAATCAACGTCTTCAGCTACCCGGAATCGCGTAAATTCCCAAACAATCGGACGATCCAATCATACAGTCGTCTGGGGAGTTCTTTTTTCCGGCAACACTCCGTCCGCTTCTCGCTGGTCCCGTTCTCACATCTGCGTGCGGATGTTCTCTACCAGGTGTTGTCGAATAATCGCGTTCCGCATTCGCGTCGGTCGAAAGTTATAGGAACGATCGAACATAGATCATCGGGATTTAAGTTCTCATCATTTCCAAATACCGATCCTCATTTCTCGCTCCGCATGCGGATGCGTCAGGGACGCAAACTCAGAAATTTCCAAGATAACGTGTGCGCCTACGACGGCCACGTGCATTATCAATGACGCATTTCCACAGCGGCCATCACGCAAACACATTGGAGGCGCGCACTCGTTCGGCGCGTCGAGACAAACTCCGAGCAGCGATGTACGACGTTCAGTGGTTATTCGGTTTCGCAAGCTCGAATAGTCAAATTGAACCGAAGTGCTCCGACGTCTGGGAGATCCGACCATCCGAGAGATGTTCATTCGTGCGCAGTGTGAAAGACTGCCGTAGCGGCGAAGCGTTTCTGGACTACGTGGAGCTCACGTACTGCAAGTGGGAGTCTTCGACGTTTTTGCCGCTTAGTGCGCTTTTTGTTTTGTGGGGCAGTTTGGTCTACGTTCTGGCGGGGAACTACGTAACGTCTGCATTGGTGCACCTCAAGGAGAGATTTAATATGAACGAAATAAAAGCCGGAGCCACCCTGCTGACTCTCGGAAACGGTCTTCCCGACATTATGGGTGCCGTGACCGCGGTCCAAATCGGCCACGAAGGCCTGCTCGTCGGAGAAGTGTTAGGAGGTACTCTGTTCGTAGTCGGCGTCATCGTCGGCTCGCTATACACTGTCGGCAAGAACGCGCCCCTGGGTCGAGCGTTCTGTCCTATGCTGTGTTTCTTCGTGGCGGCTGTCGTCTTCGTAGGCAGCATCTACCTGTTGGGTAGAGTCACAATTTATCACATCATTGTGGGTCTGGCCCTGTACGTTTCGTACTACGTATACATCTTCAGCATGTCATCACACAAAGAGTGCGAGTACGAGTTGATAGCTGACGAGGTGAGAAAACATAGGCGGCCCTTCGAATATCTCCAAACAGCTGTCTCGGGCATTGATCTGCGATCAATGATTCTATGCTCATTTTTATTCTTAGAACAATTTATCGATATCCATGATGCATTGATTTTATTCTTGTATTTTTCTTCGCTGATCATCATTATCATCCATTTTCCTCGTTCCGTCCTATTATTAATAATTTTCACTTATTTCGCTCCGGAAGCTCACTAATCAAACGGTTCTCTTCTCCTCCCTCGCAGACGTCATTCTACATACCGATCAACGAGAAGTACGCGGACGTCGAATATTCGTCGGACGAGTCGAGTTGTTTGCGGACAGCGTGTTGTTCGTGCATGTCGGTCATTGCGTGTGTTTTGTCAGGCATTCTTTCGCTGCCGTTTACGCTTATGATTCCGACGGTTTGCCACAGCCGGACTTATGCTTCCCGAGTGTGCGATGCGAACCAGTTCCGCTTCTTCATGTTTCCTGTTCTGTTCATGTTCGCCGTCGATATCGCACCGGCAAATAACGCGACGCTGTACATTTCATTGAGCATAGCGAGCGGAGTCTTATATAGGATTGTATGCTGCACTCTGCCAGAAGAAGTTGTAGATACGCTGGTAACTTTTGCCGGCTTCATTCTCAGCTTGTGTTTCCTGCATCAACTCACAGCGGAGCTCATCGCCGTCGTTCGAGCAATGGGTATCTGTTTCAAGCTCACCGACGAAGTAATGGGACTCTCGATATTGACCTACGGGAATTTCCTCGGCGATATATCAACTTACGTAGCCATCGTAAATCGAGGCTGTTTGCAAATGGCGCTTACGGGCTGCATATCGTCGGTGCTCATGAGTTTGCTCCTCAACACGACGCTCGCTTTCTCGATCCGCTTCGCAATGACCGGAGTTTGGTATTCGCCTCTAATGCGATCACCTGTCACGACAATACTTATGGGAAGCGTGATACTGTGCCCGGTGCTCCTACTCTTCTCTGCTCTAACGTTCCGTTGCCATTCCAACGTTTGCAGCGGGGTTGTCCTCCTATGCTATTACGGAATAGTCATGTGTTTACTAGTGATTACGCAGCTGTGATAACTATAATTAATCCCGCCTGGAACTAGCCATCAGGACGATAGAGAATACATAACGACTTTATAAATTCATTGCCCGGACTCCGGGCCTTCGTCCGGACTCTGAAGTCGGATCATGCAACCGGCAGAAGCGCCGAGAGATTCCGACCGCGCTCGAGCCACTCTTGCCCCTTAAGGCGCATACGGTTGAACTCGAGGATGAAGAAGAACGATTTACTTGTATAGGTCCAGCTCCGATTGACGGAGCTCGCGTCGACCATAGATACTCATATATACATATGTAAATTTAAGTGGAATAACGTTGTAAATGGGATTAGGTATATGGTCGGAAAGACGCGAGTCGTTCCGGCACACACATGACGCTCCGGAGAAGGAGATCCGGACGGAATCGTGCGCGCTGAAACAAGAAAAGCAATTTTTGTTTCTCGATTGTTTTGATTTAATGTGTCGATTACGAGCGTTGTCCGGGAGCGGATGGCGTACTCTGAATAGGATCGAGAGAGCTGCGTGCCGTGAATAACGGAGCGTAATCTATTTATCGAGCGGAAGATTCGCAACTTGTACACTTGGCGTCATCCAAAATGACTGTACTTACGGTACGTCACGACGGGAATAGATTCAGGTTTGCATATAAAACACAAATTTTGAAACCGATTGCCTCGTATTTCTCACTCGCATTATGGTCTGCTACTTTTTACCGCACTGACCTATTGTGTCCACTCAGAGACATCTCTCATTTTTCCTTGAGCTTGTAATCAGTCCATCCAGCGATGCGAGACGAAAGGATCGTCCTCGCAGAATCGAGTGCTGATCTCTGCACGGAATCAAAACTCCTCGCAACTTTTCAGCCGCAAGTCCTCTCCTAATTTCTTCATGAGTCATTTCGTATGCAGTCCACTTCCTCGAGCCATATGGCAAGTTCTTTGCGAAGTTTCTCGCACTGAGGTGCTGTAAAAGTAAAGTGGTCACAGCGGTCCCATCGTTTTCTGCCATTCGGAGTTCCTGAGGATGCACCTCTAGCATTCGACGCATTTGGGTCTCCGCGTCGATACTCCGCTGTCGAAATCACTTCGAAGAGCGGAGCTTGACTTCATCTTCCCTACAGTTTCCAATCGGCTGCTCCCGATCTCGCTTCCGCGTCTGCTCACGAGCACACCAGACTACCGTTATCGTCGACGCACTCGAATTGATCCATTCGATCGATTTCATGCGATACCTCTCGTCATCACTCCTCGTTCTGGGATCCAGTCGTGTTTCATGAACCGATAACAAATGCCCTCCATGTGGCTCCGAGGCTCCCCAGCTAAGAATATTTCGCTGACAGAAGTAGGTGTGAGCGGTCTATACGATCTTCAAGGCAGTTATACGAAATGGCCAGCAGTCAGAAATCGACTTATCTGCGCCGGGAGAATTTAGAGCTCCCCGGAGGTTCTCTGCGATGCTCCCCCACATACTCAGCTGTTCGCATTGACCAGCGATGTTTATGGTCAATGCTCATGGCTTATGGCAGTCTCTGTCATTTGAGGCGGAACGCGAGCGCGGCCAAAGTAGTGCCAGCCAACCAGACTGTTCCGAGTGGCTGGCATCGAGCGGGAGATCGAGGAAAAGGAGGAGACGAAGGGAAAGCTTGAAAAGTAGAACGACTGGGAGGAGATCCCAGAGGAGAGATAGGTCAGCCTGCAGTGGAAACGGTCCGAGGGGCGTCGTACATCTTGAATTCACCCTTTTGATTAAAGTAACGAGAGGAAAAGAAAAAATACGGGCGACGACGAAAAAAGTGAGAACGATGAGTGGAACTTTGCATGATTTGTGATCTCGCTGCCGGATGCACCTTGCTCGTTCGTCGGTAGAGGTGGAAGGAAAACACGCCGAAAAAGGGAATCAGGGAGTCAAGAGTATTTCGCACGAAATGAAGAACAGAAACACGACGCCAGGTTGATGGATTAGAATTTTAAGTAGCCTTGATGAATTCTCTTTCTGGAATATGCTCATGAGGAGTTTCACTTTCCGCTGCAGTTTGATGATTAAGCGCATGGGAATCAACGTCTTCCAACATTCAGTCTATACTCTGGAGTGACTTGTGATCACGTGACTTGAATATGAACATCGAGAACATGAGGTCCGGCGGGGGTCGAGCGCAAGTCCGTTTGAGCGAGTAGATTCACGCACGTCCCGCACCCACCACCGTTCAAGTCGTCAGCAGAAACTGAAGTTGGCTCGGGACGGAGGAGCGGTCAGTGCCGCTCCGCGAATGTTTGTCGAGGGGGATCCATGTCGAATACGTTAGTTGGCGAATGAAGAATGAGGGAGGTTGGCCAACAAAAAGAAGAACCCCGCAGCTCCCGGTCAACAGAATATTTGACAGGAGAAAGCGGGGTGAGCTCGGGCACCGAAGATTCCCCGGTCGGCGCGAGATTCCGATCTGGGTCGGCGTACGCTCTGATAAGGTGCCATATTACGGCGTATGTATTTGGATAGGATGGTCGGTCGGAGCAACGTGCGGTGAATTGGCGTAAGGTGGCATCATCTTCGTTTCTTGCGGTCAGCCCGCAGCTCCACTTGCGTTTCTATTGTGCAATCGCAGCAGAGGGTCCATGTCGAGTCAGCAAACGGCATTCACTTCGACTGTCGCAGATAGCAATGTAGGTGTGAGCGACGGTGCTTTCGCGCCTACGTAGCCCGATTCTGTGCTGTTGACGACGACGACAACAACAACAACCACAATTGACGCTACTAGTATAGAGCTCGAGTGGGTGCTGGTGTGGATTCAGGCCCTTTCGGCATGAGCTGCGGAGCCGGCGAGCAGCGGGCTGGGTCGGGCGAACAGCTTTCGCTCACTCAGCAAGTACTGAGTTCTTCGTAGTCGGTGGACTGGATGCTCGGTGCGGGCGGCCAGTTTGCCAAGCGGAGAGGCAACTTCTTCGCGCGGCTGAGAAAGCTGAGAAGATGCAGTCAACTGGATCCCGTAGATTTGCTCCATCTCTTCTTCTCCTCGTCCGTTTTCGTTGCCTGGGTCGTTCAGAGCGGACCGACGGTTTCAGGTTCCCGAGCGAGAGTTATTTTTCCCCCAGAGTTTTCTCTCCACGCGGACGCACATCGATGATCGGGAGGGAGCTCCAATTGAGGCGACATGGAAAAAGAAGACAAGTCAACATATTGTCGCAGTTTGACATCGATCGCGTGTTGTTCCGTCTGAACGACGCGAAAGAAAACAAAAACCGAAAGGACTCGGGTTACATTCCAAAGACGATTCTGTCACAGGTCCTCGCCGTCGATCCAATCATTGAGCCGATCGGTTACCCACTATGAGCATGGATTTCCGAAAGCGAATCCGAATGCCCGCTCTGTCTCGCACGGAAAGCTGTCTCCGCACTGAGTTCTCACTTCCAGGATCAAACCGGAACAGGACACACGTGGCGAAAAAACGGAAGCAAGCTTGTTTGCGGGAGGTTCCGCGCCAGTCTGCCTTCGATTTATTTCATTGATGAACGCATATATTCAAACTAGCGATACGAATTCGGCGAGATCATCGTTCTCAAGAGTATCACGATTTCTTTGGAGATGCCGACGTCAATCGATAGAATCAGAGATTTCATCCGGGTATTTTCCCCGCTTTTGAATACATTCCGTCAGAAATAGGATCGTATTCCAATGTTTCGGCCTCGTGATCCTCCTAGTCTACGGTGGAGCGAAGTCCCATTTCTCGATGTTTAGGAGAAATTCGAGAAAATCGATCGTGAACACACCCGAGATGCATGCCTGAGCGAGGAGTGTGTTTTTGTGGGTAAGTCAATTCTGTCGGATCTGAAAATATTGGTCCCTCATCTCAGCGCGCTCGGAGAACCGTGTCTGAGTGTCGTTTCAGGAACGATTTCCGACAGTACCCCGGCAGAGTGCGCCTCTCTGAGATGCTTGATACTCTCATCCATGAGCTCCGATTTCACGGCTTTCTCGGTATGGCGATTCCTGCTTTCGCTCAACGGAAGCGGAGGCTCGGCTTTTGTTGCCGCCGCATCCACCACAGATGCAGTACAACGATAGTATTTACCTCGAGCGCGAAAGCCCGGTCGTTGGAGACAATCTATTCAGAAGCTGGAAACGTCGAGAGAAAAACGGGAATGGCTGGCGGACGATGAGTTTCTCGCGAAGGGAAGTCGACTGGATCATTCCTGCCAGAGATGTTCAGAGGTCGAACCTCTCCACTTACGTCAAAGGCCACCTCCGCGCTTGCCTTTCCGCTGGGATTGAATGTGACCGGACTAGAATTTCCGTAACTTCCGGTGAAACCGTCGATCGAGACCCGATAGCTGCGATCGATCCGCTCATAATACGATCGATGCCGACCAGGAACGCTCGAAATAATGACCGGAGTCCAATCGTGAGTCGCCAAAGAATAAAGTTCCGGCTGGAGCGAAGCAGTCGGATATTTTCTGCCTGGAGGAACCATAGCAGACTCCGTGGCTCTCGGTATGGAGTTCGGCACTCGACGCGACGAACATCCTGTCCTTTCGGAATCGTCTCTCGACATTATTGGATGTGTGAGACCATTCAATGACCTTACACAGGTCCGGAGTCCGGATCGTGGCTCAGATGTTTGTTGCTCAATCCCCGGAAATGATTTCAAAGTTTGTTCACATACGTCAGAGTCCTATAACAATGCTAGGGTCTTGTCGGAGGTCTATCGCAGCTCTGATTCAGAGCGGAAACGAGAAATAGCCATTCTCCGGGCAGCCATCGAGGAACAGCCGAGAGATCCAAGTTTGGAAATTCCCTCATAAAAAACCTTTAATTTACTTCTCTCCCTTCGGAGACAGCTCTCAGCTACGAAGACCGCTTCGCAGCATTTTGCGAGGGCATTTTTAAGCCTGTCCTGATTTCTAGATCAGGCCAAAGTCCTTCCCATAGTTCCGAGTACAGCAAGTCCCTCTGGGAAGCGAGGGGAAACCCTTGGATGAAGGCTCCGAGGGATGACCACCCATGTCGTGTACAGCGTGGAACTTGAATGGGAGAAAGCCGAACGAGGTGTCAGGGATTATCTCCCGAAAGTCTCGTCGAGAAATCACAACTCGGTCGGTCACCGCCGAACGAAGGCCCCAGAGCGAAAATTCGCTGGTGTTGAGCTCTCACCCATGGTCGTTTTTTGCCCAGCCCTGCCGCCCCATCGGGAGAAGCGAGTGTTTTCTTCCTCCGACCGAGAGAGACATTTCGCGTCCGGCAGAGTTGTTGTTCCTCGACGTCGGAGCCGGAGCCTGTCTGCCCTGGTTCCTCTGACAACGTTGGTGTTTTGCTCTCTTTCTGTGTTCCCCTCGAGCTCTACGGGTCGGCTGGCAGCTTCTCCTATCCTACAGGCCGAGATTAAAAGTTTTTGCAACTCCTGAACGACGTTGTCTTGTGAGAGTGGTGTCCGTCAGTCCTTTTCTCGGTTCCTTCCTTCGTTCATTCGTTCGTTCGTCCGTCCGTCCATCGGCTGGCCCGCTGTGAGTCCGCCGCCCGCTCGACGTTCTTGGACGACTGTGGCGCCCCTCGCGGACTCGAGAGATTTTGGGAGGATGGTGTGCCCCATTAGATCCATCCGCTCGGGACGTCAATGCGAGCCGTTGCCGGAATAGACGACTACGAAGACGACGACGATGAAGACGACGTTAGAGGCGACGCTCGAGACGACCGAAGTTCAAGACGAAGATGAAGACGAGTTAGTGCGGGGGAGAAGTAGCTGAGAGATAGAGGGAAGCACTTTAGCTTCACTGGTCAAACGACTCTCTGTCAGGATTACCAAGTTCTCTGGACGGACTGAGAGACAGGCAGCCAGACGGACCGACAGGCAGACAGACAGACCGACCGACGACCAGACTGTCCAGCCGCGGGAAGCGGGGGCGGTCAGCGATGACAATTAACTCGTGATCGCTGTAGACGCAAACTAGACATCGTCGGGTAGTCTTCACCACGCCTTTTTCGGAGACGACGGAATCCGCCCAGAGCTCGAGGATTCCGACCAGCGCCTTCACGACTCCGCGACCCTAGTTTACCCCAATTCCATGCGATGGTGCGGCTCGAAGCTTGCTATTCCGAACCCCAGAGAAGGCGCGCCCGCTGGAATTTCCGACAGAAGTCATCCGATTCTTCTCCCCTCAGAAAATATAATGAGGAGGAGTATTATCTAGTATAATTAACCGAGTATCGGCTCTTCCGCTTCAGTTCACGGGAAAGACCGAACTCCACTGACAGCTTACTCGGATGGTCTGGGGAGCTGACGCGAGATTCGTCATTATCCTGGGAGTCCTCGAATCGGTCCTCAGGATCTGTCCTTAATCCTATCTCATCCCGAACACTTTTGTCCCACAGTTCCAGTGATACCCTGACGGGATCGCGCGACGTTTCGCTGAGGGTATCTCATCGAATTGTAGAGATTGAAAGAGGAAAAAGAGCAGACCATGAACGAGGAAGAGTGTTTCCGTCTCCGAAAGCGAGCTTCACACGCAGCTCATCCATCATTCGTTCTGCGCTATACGAGCAGCCAGTCAGTCAGTCAGTCAGTAAGTCAGCCGATGCGCCAGCCAGGTGGTGGAAAGCTGCGCTTTGCTTGAAAATATTCTCGAGTTTTTTCCTTTCTGCTGATATCTGAGAAGACGAAGGAACCCTAGAAACACCCTGTGAGATGCAAAAGCCTTAGGAACAAGAACAGTCAAAGTTGCCTGATGGCGTTCGGAGAGTTTTTTGTGCCTTTCTTCAAAGGTCGTAATGTTGATCGAGTGGAAGATTAGCAGCCGCAGCGGCATCACTGCCAGTAGATGAATCAGTGCAGAGTGTTCTTGCTCCTGACGTGCTGCTCTCTCTAAGAGCTGCTCCCTCCCGCCCTAGCGCCTGCTCGCTCGCCGGTTGTGAGAGCGGCAGTAATTAAGCTGGGAACGCCCTCGATGGCGATGTGTGACATTGTAGCAGAAGGAACCAGAACTGATGGAGATTGAAACGATCGGGATTCCGTCGAGCATTCCTTTCGTAGAGAATCGTTCGTGCCTGATTGGGCACTTGCTCACCCTCCATCACCCTGAGTTTTTTTGGCACCACACTTTCACAGAGGGAAGGAAAGTTGAACATTCTCCCGGAACCTCAAACTATATTTTTCACTACGGAATAGTTTGCATGTCTGAGATCAGCTACGTATCCTATCGATCCGAGAAAGCTCTGAACTCGCCTGCGAAGCGATCTCTCGCTCTCCCAATCACCGAACGTCTCCTCCGCGACTCCTTGATTAATTCAGTTCAACCCTCGAATTGAGAGGTGGAGCCAGGCGGTTTCGGAAGTCGTGGAATTCTGCTCCGCAGGATATTCGCAAAAGTTTGCTGAAGATGGAGCTTAATTCGGGGAATCGTTTATCTAGATTCCGGTTAATTATCTATTGCGGCACTTTCAAGCGGCACTGATTACTGATAGAGCAATCTCCGAGCTCCGAGTTTTTGAATCTTCAGTGAGAGCACTTCATGAATTGTCTATGAATCACTATGAATTGCTGGGGCGCCTTCTGAGTCCTTGGGTATACTCTGCTCCATATTATCGACGACTGGACAATGGATTCGGTGACAAAGAGAGAGATTCCCCATTTCACCGGGAGCTCTGTCCATCCACGGAAGAGAATCGAATGATAACCGAGGATGGGGACGGATTCGAATGCAAGGAAGACTGGATCTTTCCCGATACCGAACGTACGAAGCCGAGCACGGGGCTCGGATCACCGAGATTCCCCACGTAGTCTCCTCTAGAGACGCACGTGCGAATAATTCTTAATTCGATGACGGGGGCTCCGGTTCGGATCCTCCTCTTCGGCGGTCGACCAAACTTTTCAAAGCGAAGAAATCCTAAACAAATTAGCTCGTTTTGGGGCTCTGGATCGTTCCGATCCTACGGGAGTCATGAATCTTCGAACACGCGGAAGGCTCCTGGAAAACTTGGGAAAAAATGCAAAACTTCGGAGTTTCCCACTTTTTGAATCTCCTTTTCGCGACGTACCCAAAGCTGCGCTCCGAAGGTCGGGAGAATTTTGCTGCGATGTCTTTTCTGTCAGAAAGCTTCTTCCTCGTTTCGGTTCAATGCGCAAAGAGTAGCTGATATTCACGACAATGGCCTGTAAATACACCGTGCTCCCAGACGTCGCAGGAAGGAGAGCATCCGTGCCCGCTAATGTAACCGAGGTCATGTGTTGAAACGCATGTTCCGATTCAGTAGACATGTAAGCGAACTTTTTGTGTTGTCCTGTTGCCGGGCTAACGTGCTCGACACCGAACGGAAGCGGCCGCTCAACTCCGAATCTTTACAACTCATTCCAACGACCAACGACGACGTCAGAGGAGGCACGAGCAAAAAGCAACAGGCCGTACAAATAGGAAAGGGCGGTAGTTTTTCCTCGCGACTTACCGTACCGAGAAGGCTTGTTGAAGCTCGTCCTCGTGTTTTTCTCTCGGCTGTCTTTTTTCTCTCTATTCGAGGACGTGAGCGAGCATACTTGAAGCGCCAGGGAGAATGTCAGCAGGAGCTGGCGGTGCAGGACAGGCAGAACACCAGTGGAGGTGGAGGAGAGAACAACCTTTCCCCCAGGTCCTCGAGGAGCGGAGACGAGAAGGCATCTCATATTCTTCACACGTAGATAATCATGCTTTTGATGAAATTCACCCTTATTTTAGGACGACGACGAGGAGTATTTTGGCTTCTTAGCTGTCTCTGTTCCCGAACCCCAAGTCGCTCGATCTGTCGACCAGCCGGTCGGCCGTGCTTCTCCCCCTCCTCCCCCTCTTCTCCCCTCCTCCCCTTGTCCTGTTTCCAGCACCCGCAGTTCACGCTGCTCTCCCAATATCGAGTTGAGAGTAACTCACTTTGGCTTTCAATTGACGCCTCGTCCCCATTCGCTCCGCATCCCCTGAGACATACACTACTACTTCGTCGCCGGAGAGACCACCAGCAAAATAATCTGACTGCCTGACTGAGAGAAAAAGACGACCGGAGCAAAATGAATGACTGAACGAGGGGGCCAACGAGGGGACCGACCATGGGTCGAGAACCTACCTTGTGGAAAACTGAACGAAGCATCTTCCCCTCTCTCGCCGCGAGAACAGGGACGGGGTCCAGCGGGAATATCGGGTGTTTATAAGGAATAAACCCGAGCGATCCGCACCGTGATCGGCTCCCGCGAGCATCGCGGCTAAACAACGCTCTACCGTCCTCAGAGGCTTTTGTTGGAGTGGATCAGCTCGGGCTTGGAGCTAAGTAGACGGAGTAGTAGAGTTTAGTGGAGAAGCCTCTCGCCCCAAGGCTATCACCTGAGACTCGTTTTTGCCTTTGACGTTCGAGCCAACCCTCCCGTTCGTTCGTTCGCTCATCGGTCCGTCCGTCCCCTATCTGACCTCTTGTTCCTGAGTGGCAGCAACCAACACTTCTTGTCAAAAAGTTCCTCGAGCAACAAGCCTCGCCAAACTTACCCATCGCCTCCTAATTTTTTTATCAATCTGCTTCTTCCCCCTCTATTCCCTTTCCGAGCTGAGCTCCTCGATGATTCGGCAGGTCACGTATCACGTGACAGCGGAAAATGCACAAAGGGTATCAGTGACCTGAATTACAAGTCCGGCTCTGCGACGGCTCCAGCTTGAATTCCTTCGATCGCCAAACTCGGCGAAACTATTTTCCCATCGATGGAGTAATGGGCTTGTACGTGCCCGTGGGCGTTCATAGCCCCCCATTCCCCCTCCCCGAATAAGCTCTATCGTACACACATGCGTATAATACGTATAGCCGGATGAATTCCGACACGGGCGGCGGCGTGCTATGGGCTCTTTTAGAATTTTACGAGGGTCGAAAAGGTGAAGCCTCGATGGAGGGATCACAACTCCTTGTAATTCCGAGCGGCCGACGCGACGGTCCTGCACAGGTCAGCGGCCAGCAATGTCGAGGTGATTGTTATAAATCTGTTCGGGATCCTCGAGTTCGGGACCGAGTCCATGTTCCCTGTCGTCCTGCTGCGCTTGGATGTTACCTTTAATTTGACAGAATGTCCCATTAGAGCAACATAAGGGAGCATTGATCCCGATTTGGAGTTCATCCCCGTGGGTCCAAGTGGGACCGGATCACAAACTCGCTACAGGACAGTTGTTGGCGGTAGGCCGAGTGAGCGCCCGATCGGGCCGGGGGACACAACTCGCAGGCAGGTGTCGCAAGGAATGCCGCTTGCTTTGTTGGCGAATTCTTTCGTATTGCATGAGTTGGTCAACATTTCGTAGCAGGCTTCACCTTTTTCCTCTCGGCGCTTGCCAGTTCCTCGTACAACACTCTCTCCGGTACTGATGCATCGGAGGACTTGCCGTTTCGTTTACGCGCTCCATGTGAAGTAGCGCTGCTGCTGACTTGCGAGCTGGCCGAGCAGGTGTTTGAGTGATTTATTCGTCAGGGCAGACGCTGCAAGAAGTTGAGCAGTTTCGGCTGCCACTACTTGGGCGATGTGGCTGGTCATAGTGATCAGCAAGCGTCCGACCGAGCGGTCGACCGATCGTCCCGGTAGGAGAAGAAGTTGCAACCTTAGCCGTTTTCCCGCTTGCCGCAGATTGTTCAGATGGCCTCGTATTTGATATTGGTGATCGTCGATGTCCTGCCATTGCTGCTCTTTCATATTTTTCCGATGGAGATCGAAGAAGATCCGATCTGACGAAGGTGGTTCTGATCCGACTGATTGCAGCAGTTTCGCAAGACCGAGAACCCCGACAGGATTATCGACAGATCACTCCAAGGACGACGCCGGAAGCGGTCTCTTCGGAGCTCTCTGAGTCTACGAAATTCTACTCCTGATGAGTCTTACGAGAGAGGTTTTTTCTTCGTGCAGAACGCAAGCCGGCCCGGGGGCGGGCACTGTGCGGACGATGAGCTACCAGCTGTCGGACAAGTTCACTGATGTGTCCGAGGCACTTCGTAAAGTCAATATGCGACTTGCTTCTTGTTTTGTCTGAGCTCGGCAGCTGTGGGAGTGAGTGAAGCAGCGGAAAAGCTCGGCGGCGTTCCATTTGGTTCGGCTCACGTGCGGCGCGTTCCATAACCTATTCATGGCATTCCTGCCGTTAGCTGGAGCAAATCAAATACGGTCCATTCTTCTCCGGAACGCGTTTGTCTCGCCGGTCATGTTGATGTAGAAATCGAAAGAGTGGAGTGGCCGTTCACTCGGCCGACCGACAAGGAAGTCGCTATTCCTCGTTATTCCTCTCACCAGAGCAGTCCTGTCGCGTGAGGATGATGCGAGACCGTTAAGAAACAACAACACACCGGCGTGGGCGTTCTGATTCCGGCTCTTGCTAGAACGAGAATTCCAGCCCTCGGGACCAGTCTACGTAAGAAGAGAGCGCGAAAGAGCGTCAGCAGAGAGGGCGTAAGAATCCATATATCTTTCGGGCGTTGATGTCGAGGTTGGCGCGCGATTCATGGAAAGTTCCCCGTTCGCTCGGCCTGTGTATCTGCTCCAGCCCTTTCCTCTCGTCCACCTCTGTGCGCTCCCTCACCCCCTTCCCCACGCCCCGCGACATTCAGGGAGTTTTCTGTCGGCGAGTTGGACGCTCGGCTGCTGATGGAGATTCCTGGCCTTTGCGCTCGAGTGAGAGCCATATTTTGGCCCTCCCTTCGCGCGGAGTATGACGAATGAACAAATGCAATTACACTGTGTAGAAACGCCAGTTTGGTTCAGTCGAGTTCAGTCCAGTCCGGCGAGCGAGTGCGCGCTCGGGAGTGCGGGCCGGCGATCGGGCAAGCGGGCCGACTGGCTGACGGACAGGTGAGCGGGCAAGCAAGCAAGCGAGTCCACCTCCCTGCGACAGTCAGTGGATCTCGAATATGGGGGTGAACATTCCATCTATGCTTTCTTTTTCGTTGGCAATGACCACGGGAGCGACCGCCGCTTCGTCAACCGATACACAGCAGCCCGTGTTTTCAGCCCGCGCGCAGCCAGTGATGCTTGCTATATACATTAGGTCGCACATAAATACGTGTTTCAAGGTTGAAAGCACATTCGGTCGGATAGTGAGAACGCGGTGGGTTGCTCAACTTGGCTTCAGCGCAGAAATAAATCACGCTCCACCGCAAGAGCCCGTACAGCGGCAGACCTTCCGCGCATACGGCTGCGATA
Source organism: Galendromus occidentalis (assembly GCF_000255335.2). NCBI lineage: Eukaryota > Metazoa > Arthropoda > Arachnida > Mesostigmata > Phytoseiidae > Galendromus > Galendromus occidentalis. The sequence goes on from NW_003803982.1 coordinate 62,452, forward strand.
CAATCATCGCGCCCCCTCAATTAGACACCGTTCTGATGAAACACGTCGTAGGTCGTCGCGAGACATGAGCCATCCAAGTTTCGAATTGGACATAGGTACGAATTCACTGCGTGAACTGACACACGAAACAGGAAGCATGAGGTGCCTCGTCGATAGGTTGACAATGCGACGACGTCCTTTGAAGCGATCTCTAGGCACGGAACGAAATATTCGAAGGAGGCGGAGCGACCCGAGAAATCGCACCGCCGCTTTCCTCCCCGGAACCGATGACGCTCTCCCTTAATGAGCCGGGCTCTGGGCAGGTTTCCGCAGTTCTATCATCGTGTCATTCCTCTCCTGCGCGCGATGTATCGAAGATATAATCAGAGAGATCAATCACCCGCGCGTGCTCGCTGTGGCGCGGCACTTTCGAGAATGGAAGGCTGGAGTGGAGATAATTGAAGAAAGCTCAAGAGAGAGCGAGAGAACGCAGGTGACAACAGACGGAGTCGGAGCTAGCTGCCTTCGGTTGCTGCAAGCCGCGGTCCGTTACCAACTCACGTCGTCTTTCGCTCGGCTACGTCTGGTCTCCGTGCCTGCCGATCTGGCCGCTGCGATCCAGCCTACGCATTAACAAATTACCTACCTTGGGTTTTGCTTCCTACAGCCTCCTCGTGTATCTCTTCTCTTTCCGCCCTCCTCGACAAAGAATTTTTCAAACCACGACATTCCCGCCGGATAACAAAAGCGAGCCGGGAGCGAGGAGTCGGAGATGATTAAAACTATCATTCCTATCTGAACGGATGTTTCCCTCTACATCTTGACTTTTTGATGGAGGCTTCCGAGCTTTGAACTTGGTTGTGATTCAGAATCAAAATGAAATGATGCATTGCATCCAATGTCACCTGGATGAAGATACCTATTCTCTTTCGATAGTTTTCCGGCTGGCCGAGCTGCCGAATGGAATCCTGCCCTCCCACAGCTAAAAACACTCGACCAGACGCCTTATCCCACCTAGAAGGCTCTCGTCCCTCCGACAGGATCTAGCCATCACGGCAGCTCCGGCTCCACTGTTCACCAGCCGGACTCTTCCGCGCCTCTAGCTGTCCTACACAAAAACATTGCCGTCCATCTTCCCGACTGGGTTGTCTCCATGGGTGGGGATGGATGGATTGATGGAGTTCTTTTTGTTAATGGATGGATTGATAGATGGGTTGATGAATGAATGCAGGAATGTATGTATGAGAGTAGGATCGATAAGGCTCGCATGATTTTTCTTTCGAACGCCTATCATCACTGGGGAAGTCCAAATACTTGCCGAGAAGTAAAGTAGGTGAGCTGGTCCACTTTGTTGGCTCATCGGATCCATCTCTATGCTAATCAAGGAAACTCAAACTTTCATTCCTCGGAGCGGTCCCTTTGGGAGCAGGATGAATAGAGAGCTCTAAAGACAGAAATTGAAGGAGAACGAGTGCTCCGAAAGAAAAACTCCAGACAACCACGGCAACGGTCGACCATCTCGACCACCACCGGGCAACCAAACTCACCCGCCAGTGGTCAAGGGTCGAGGGGGGGCGATGCTATCTCTTTCCATTATTCCTTTCAAGCTTGCAGAACCGTTGCGCTGAAGCTTGATGGGGTGGGAATTCGTTCCTACGTTTGCGCAACCTTGATGATTTTAGTGCACTTCACGCGCACGAACAGGTTGTGGAGCAATATTGAGCCAGTCCGAGAATTCGAGAAGTAGGTTGCGTAATTCCGCGTCGACCCAACGTCCAAGTCATTTCTGGCCCCACCCAATCACTCGGTCGAGGGAACGAGTTCTCCACGGGAAAAAATAGCGATTCTCCAGGACGTCTCACGAGGGAGAATTTCGTCATCTCTCGGACTGATTCCCTCATTCATGGATTTCCTTCTCGTACGATGTGCTTGCAAGAAACAGATGAGCGACGACCATGAAGATCCTGTCGGATTCTCCGGGGGACAGCCATGCAAAGCGCTGTTTTTGCGCGGTTTCGTATCGTCGAGCGTTTCACGTGAGCGAGCAGCTCTAATGCGGAGCGATGACAGGTTCTGGAATACGCACGCAGGACGTGGGTAAACATCATTGGATCGCATCAACTTGCAACTTCGTTCGCCGATTCAGGTCAGCGATACGGAGTTATTTTTATGTCGGGCATCACAGTGTTGTTCGAGAGTTCATCCCTCACCACACCCTCTTCTCAAAATGCCCCGAGCCCCTAGGAGCCCGTCGACCGCTAGCCTTCCATTAGGACAGCGGAATCACCTGCTCTCGTCTGGTAGCTGCAGCTCTTCGAGGTACTTAATTATTTATTAAAATAATCTCAATAAATTAAAACGGCGATAGACGGGCTCCGATCTCGTGCTGCCATGTATTTTTCCTCGGAGATTCTCCGTCCAACTCGATTCCCCCACTGACACCGCCACGCGACCATTTCGTGCGCTCCCCAACTTCACGAACGCCGTGGACTGGGGAAAACGGAATCGTCAGTTGACTGCCATGAGAGTGAGATCCGAGGGAATTCGGGGGGCGTTATTCATGTCTCTCCTCCGACGGAGGGAACACGGGAACTGCCTCGGTATTTTCCGTCATCCCCATCGAGATAGGCGAGAGGAACGAGTCATCGCGATATATGCTGTTTCCCTTCCGAGGCATTGGAGTTATTTGAGAAACACATCGTGGCTCGGCCGTTCCGCCATCGAATGAGAGCTGAGCTCTAATCATCGAACTGGTCCGGCTCCGGTGCTTTGTGAGCATCACAGAGAGGGCGACATACTGTGAAGGCTGCCCTCCGGCCCCGCGGACGCGCCCACTTTCGGCTTCAATCACGACACTATCGCCCCCATGTTTCCTTAGTGCCCGCCTAGCCGCTTTCCTGTCTGCCCCACCACTCCTCTCCACCGCCTCGACGCTTCCTCCCAGTCATTGCCCCGAAGCTCTGCCTTCGGTGGGCTCAATAGGTGTAATTAGTGATATCGTTCGTTCATTGAGCGCCTCATCAGCCATCCGGCTGGGTCCGTCCGTCCGTCCTTTGGCCGGTCTGTCCTTCCTGCTGCTGTCCCTTTGGGTCGCTCCATGGATAGCACGAACGAAAGACTCCGTTTTTGAGGCGAGCTGACGTCATTGCCGCTAGGCTAGAGCGACGACACCAGCACCTCTAGCGGGAGGGGGGGGCGGCGGACACCTTCCACACATTCCCCCATGTGGCGTCTCTCGGAATCGGTCGAGTCGATTGCATGGGGGCAGATATGAGGGAAACCGGAGAAATCGTGAAGAGAACCGGTGATCGCGCGCTGGTCACAGACGGCAATTTCACGCTTTGCTGATGATCGAAAATCAGCCAACGTCCTCCAACGATACAGCGGACCAGTTGGCGAGCCAGCAGGCTGCTGGACTGTCGAGCAAAGTCGGTCGGGCCGTCGGTCGGTCGGTCGGACGGACGCACGCGCGCACGGACAGAAGAGCTGTCCGCTCTCCGGATCGACGAGGCACCGATGGTCAACGCCGCATCTACTTTGGGGAAAGCGAACGCGCTGAGCACTGGCACAAGTGCGTCTACGCGGCAAGGGGACAATCTCCATAAAGCTGCTCGCAGAAATTCGCGCCTCGCTGCCCACAAGTGGCTGAAGTCACCGGACTGCTGTAGACCAATGCTTTTCTTTCCCCTAGCCCTCCTTCTAGTCCGGGCCCTTCTTTCAATCCCTTCCGATGGCCGGCGATTAGTCGGAGCAGCCCCTCGTACGGCTTTCAACTAGAGCTTCGGATCACGAAGTTCTTGTGACTTCCCTAATTATCAACAAAACCATAGCAGCCATGAAGAAGACTCCCCTCGTCGGGGTCGTCATATTTAGATCCTGGGGGGAGCCATGCGATGCTAATTTGTATCTGTTCTAGCAGTTGTTGCTCGGAAGCGAATCAGTTGTTTGATTGTTATCGATTAATTAGCGAGAGGGGGGTCGCGACGACGTTTTCACGACTTACTGTCTTCTCCAGGGAATAGAGCGAGGCTCAGCGAGCTCGAGAAGCCTGTTCCTCACCGGGATTCCTGGACTTGAAACCACATGAGCTGAGTCAGCAAACTGGGATCGGAGCTCACAATGATGTTCTTCTATGATTTTCGCCTCCATCCCCCTCGGAAACGATTTAGGAACATTCCAGGGGAGCTCCGGGTCTCCGAGCTAGACGGGTATTCATTCAGGCAATCGAGTCGACCTCCAGGGACCATGGGACGTCGTTGATCCGATTGCTCTTCCAGGGGCGAACTTCCGCGATCTACATGATCGAGTTTTGCCGCATCGACGGGACTCTCTGTTTTGTTCTACGCGAAGTCGCAACGATTCGGACCCCCGTTCGCTCCGAGTCGAGGGAGATACTCAGAAGACCGTCTCGTGTTTCCACCAATTTCCAGTTATTAGGGCGGGCATTCTTCCAACAAAGCATCCGCTTCTCTCTCTCTCGTCGGGATAAGCATACTATCGTCGAGCTGTGTGCGGGTCCGGGAATCATCTGCGTGAAGTCGACATGTGCTCCGACTGTACGTGCACAGAGGACGCTGTTGTTCAGTCAGTCAGCACGAAGCGGCAAGCTCCTATGGCACTTGCAGAGAATCCAGAGCTTTTCGGGTTTTCGGGATGCTGGACTGCAAATTGACAGCCATTGAAAATTCTTGACTAGCCGCAGAGAGGAGAACGACGCTCAGGCTCCTTCTCTTCCCGCCGTCCCTGCGCTCAAACGCGGAAGACCCCCGAGCCTGCGGCGCAGGGACAGGAAACCCGACTCCGGTCGGCCCTGGCTCCAAGATTCTGTTCCGGCCTTTGCCCGGAGAGAATCGATGGAGTTTCCGAAAAACTCACTGTCTTCTGTTCCTTTGGGGTTCGCGAACCGATCGATCCGCGAGCAGACTCGTACCCGCGGAGCGGGGCCGTGAGTTCAGCAAAGCCGAAGCCGCATCTCACGCGCACACAGCACCGTGAACTGACTCTCTTTTGATTTCCAACGAGATCCATGAAGAGCTCGGCGAGCGTCGCGGTCATCACAAGTACTAATCGCTCCAGCTACTCAGACTGTATCCTCCGCAAGATACGGTAACTTTCGGAAGCACTTCTGTAGTTCTGCTCTCCCTCGCGATAGCTTCCCGAAAATATTCGCGGTTTTCCCCTGAATTCTCCCGCCCTCCGACATATTGCTCCGTTATTGGATGGACTTGGAGGCGTCCAGCTCGCGTGAGATGACCCAAGCGAGTGTCGGGAGATGTCGGCGCTAGTCGACCGTGAACTAGGGCTTCTTTGAATCGCATGACACTTGGGAGGAAGCTGTACTTTCTCCTTTTTCACTGTCACTGGTCTTGAAGACGGCCGAGATCTTTGCCGAATGGCTCGCAATGCTTCGACGTTTTCCTTCCATGAGTGGCCTCTCGGAAGGTCCGGCTGAGAGCTCCGCTACGAGCCCTCGAAAAGAATACTCTTACAAGCAGATGCTGACGAAGGAAACATAAGGGGGCCTGCTGTGATCGATGAGCGCATCATTGTTAGCACCCGCAATTTGCACAAGGGGGATCTCCTCCGCGAAGCGGGCAAGACTAGCTTAAAGGAGCTCCGCTGGAAAGCATCGTCCAGCCGTTGCGTGGCTATCAATCGCGGAGGGGGAAAGGGCCGCTGTTATCACGGTGGAGGCTCGGGCTATCTTTCCAACACAATCAAGGACACTTTTGTTGCTCTTTTAATTCTATCCAAAAACTAATATCGTCGACTCTTTCCCTTCGACTGTTTTTCCCCAGAGTAGCTCTCCGCGGTCCTCCTAGAGACTTTGCTGCATTTACATAATATGCTGAAATGAGATGTGCGTTTTCGAAAGCGAGTTTCGTTATTAAGCCAAATCATTCGTGGATGGAGAAAAAACACGGTTCCTTCTCTTCCAGGAACAGGGGCTCCGACGAGTTTCCCGGTTTTCCGCGTAAGTATATCATACATACGAATACTAGTGTTTCCGACGAAATCAGAACGGAACAACGCAAGAGGGTGTTTTATTCGTGAACGTCCCGGTTTCTAGGTGGGCATTCGACCGAGGAACGACCTTACGTAGAACGACACCGAATCGAATCACGATTCCAAGAAGGACCGACTGAAATAATTCATAGAATCGAATCTGAAATCCTCGAAACCTCGACTTTACCGCTCTGCCTTGCGTGACGTCGGCGCGATGTCGCGAACATCTCTACGCAAACAAACGCTGTCGAATAAGGGGGACGAGTCATCGTCGAATATGAATTTGAAGCGAAAGAAGACTTCTGATGCTACAAAAACATCATGGTCACAAGCCGCGGAGAGGAGCATTAAAATATTTGATTAATTATTCAAACCAGGACGCCCCGTTCGCTCCATCCTCCGGCTTCTCTGAGAACTCCTCATCCTCTCGCTTTGTTCTTCCTTGAGAAAGTATCAGAGAGGAGACGCCTCTGTGGCCACGCCACCGCCGCCACCAAGCTCCCCACAGTCTGTTCCGCTGAGGATTGCACAGGACCACTCGGCGTCCGATCGGGATATCCCCTGTCTTTGAAATATTTCATTGTTTCCTATACATTGTCACTTCCCTGGCGCCGATGCAGGTGTGAAACTGCCTCTGCGCGAAATTACGCCACCCGAGCCGCAAGATTTTTATGCGCCTCATCGCCGTCACTTTTTTGCAGCATTCCTATATTGGCTGATAAGAGTGGTGAAGTGGGATTTTTGTCATCCATGGATGGTGATGTTCAAGGGTTGTTTGAATTTGATTTTTAATTTTTGACGGTTGGGTGCCTCGCATCGGCTTGACCTAGGGTATTGCCGTCGACCGGCCGACCAACCGACCGGCCCACTGTTCGACGGTCGTAAGTCGGTTCATCCGTCAATCGGGCTTGAGGCCGTTTATATGTACATAGACACAAAATTCATCTGAACTTTTCGAATGTGTCCTTGTGTTACTCAATTTTTCTCCGTCCAGCGGGCCGTGAGATTGGGTCACAAGCACGGAACAGAAGTCCCATCCAACGATAGCTGTCGAAGGTGCGTCAAGGATCGGACTTTTTCTCGGGATGGTCTTTTTCGTCTGTGAATCTTACTTGCAACGCGACGGAAAGACTCTGTTTCTCGTGTCGTGGTCGCTCACAGCGATTCTCATTGGTTCTCTGTATTCGGTCAGACAGCTTCAGAAGTTAATCAAAGAACGAGCATCAAGAACGAGGACGAAGACAGGTTAACTTTGAGCATTTAGATAGCGAGAGATTGTGCGAAACAGTGAAATTGTTTTCGTTCTAGTCATCCGCTTCCCTGCTTATCTCCACCGAAAGACCGACTTAACTGACTGCAGACTGACTGACTGACTGAGTACTGATTCGCTGTCGGCGGCATCTGACCGAGGAACGACGTTGAAACACAAGATCGTATCTCGAACAAGTGACCGAAGGAAGCCGTTTGACTGACGGAACGACACAGTGGTGACTTCTGCAAAACCGCAGAGGCAGCACGTTATTTACGGCAGCATCCGCTCACGACATAAATTGTCCCACGGAAACTTTCGACTCCGAGGCCCGCAGTCTCGTGTACACCGAGAAACGGCCGAGCTTCGCCGTGGATTGGTATGCAAGAGACGCAAAATCGATTTGAACAGGTCCCCGTACTCTGAGTGAGTGAGTGCGATGGGTTCAGAATTCAGAACGTGATGCCGGTGAGATCAAATCAAGATCCGCCCGGGGCAGGTCGCGAACCAAGGGCTCGACTTTCTGTGTCGCGAAGAACGATAAAATAACTTTTCAATCCGGACTCGCAAAATGGTGGAGCCGATGACCGTGGCGAGCACCCCCGCTACCTTGTTGATTTGGAGGCTTCCTGATTCATACGACTGTTCTAATTTTATGCTCGTATCCTCTCGCTGTCTTCTCGATGTGAACGAGGTATTTCACGTCAACTGGAGAGTGGAGTCCATGTATTTCGACTCAGGCGCTCTTTCAAGCCATACTCAGAAGCTCTGAAATCATATCACGCCCCGGGCGAATGGGAAATGCATGCTTTTCTACGCGGTTGCTCTCCCGAAGAAAACTGTCATTACCTACGAGGAAGCCAGCGGCGAGAGCCCAGCGATCAATAGCACAAAAGTTTCAACGTCGTGGTATTTCACGTTGAGCGGTAGATTGGCAGGGTGCCTCCATGAGGCCAGATTCGAAGAAGTTATCTCGAATATTATTTGTTTGATTGTTTGCTCGTCTCGCTCGCCCGCTCGTTCACTTGATCTTCACTTGGATCTGAGTTTTGATCCTGGGAAAATTATCGCTCAATAAAATTATTACGAGCCGATAACAGCCGTGCCCGACGCTAACTAAGAAGAGCGGGAGCGCAGTTTTTCGCTGTGCACGCAAACAAAATATATACATACGTTTATGAGCGAGCCTACAGTCAAGAATTGACTGTCCCCGGATTACCCCGAGTTTGATCACATACATTTTTATTGGGAAAAAAAGAAGCGGTTCAAAATCGCTGAGTGTTTACTACCTGACATCGCGGCCATTCTCCGATCGGAGAGCTCGCACCTACTTCCCTACCACCAGAATCCGACGAATTCGAGCCGAGTCGGCTCCGATTGCCGAATTCATTGTTTGATGCCTTTCGTGATGCGGATTGAATTTTCGGCAATCCGGCGTTGCTACGCGAACGTCCTCGAAATTTGAGGATGAGGATTGTTGTCGGTGCACCGAAGCGAGTACAGGTCAGCTTTTAGAGGCATTACTGCCGTTCGTATTTGTCGTGATGATACGAAGGGGTGATTAAAGTCATGCACGACTAAGCATAGCTTTTTATTTGCTGAGTGCTTCCCGTCTGAACTGTGTACTCGGAGCCATGACATTCGTTCTCTTACATTCAAGCGAGCATGATCGGTGGTCCGCTCACAAGCGGAGGAACACGAGACCGTTCCGAAAGCGATCGCGGTAAACAGGAGAGCTTTCGAACAAATTCGATCAATGACTTTTTCAATGACATCGGTCGTCTCGGCTTTCACCCGAGATCGCTCTATTGATCTCGAATCTCGAATCGTAGGAGAGAATTCCTATAGATCCAGAAAGACGACTGCTGAGCGCCGTGAGACGCCCCATGAATCGCCGCCATTCTCTTTAACGAAATGACCACGTGCGTACTTTTCGAACGAGTTGTAAATTTCCCCGATTTGAAACAAATGGATTTTGTCGTCAGACCAGTCGCGGACACTCTTCTACAGACGTGTGGTAGCTGATCACGGACCGTGTTTGTTTGTTCCTTCGCTTCGTTTAACGCTCTGTCATTCTTGTCGCTCTTTGGATAACTCTCCGGATACCGAGTTCGATCCGATGGCCGCCATTCCGGTCACCAATTCGATTGTTGCATGCATTCGGGGAAATCTCATCGGGACGTTTTTACATTTCCAGAAATCTGGAAGCCTTGTATCGCGAAGGGACAGAGCGGAATTGTTCGATCAATACACGTATCCAAACTCCAGATCCCTCGTTATCGATCGAGCCGTCAGGAAGGAACTCGCATCAGCGTACATCGTGGTATTCGCAGACCGCGTCGGCATGTTAATGGGCGAAGCGGTTGCTCGAGACATCAGTCCCCGGAGAGTTTTTCGACGACACGCCGGAACTTGATCCAAACCTCTGGGTGCTGGCCCTTTCGGTCGTTCGATGCTCCCTCTTACGAGATGTCGAGGAATTCCACACATATATATATCGGGATCAGCTTACACATCATTCAAAAGTGTCACTGACTCCCCTCCGAAACAGTGGACAGTGTGAACGATTAAAATCCGACTCGAATGTGTCTCGATGTACTCGATCGACTCGGAGCGACGGGCTCCGGAGTCCGTCGACGGCAGTGTGTCAGATGTGACGTGCGGCCGCTAACGGGGAAGTATTCGACTACATCTCATCTCGCCTATGATAATCCTGAGATGTGGCGTAGAATTCGTCGCCATTGAGAAGAGGTCCAAGGAAGAACAACAAGAGAACGTACGCTTGGGGCGAAAATAGTCAAAGCCATCCGAAACGAGAAGGGAGAAGCGATAAGTGTTGCTTGAGAGCAATGGTGTCAGCGACAGCATCGACGCTTTGGCAGTTAATGCCGAAGCTTGAAACGGCAGCGAGGACGGCGCACATGGCACCAGATCGGGACAGAATTGAACTTTCCGAGAGCAGCAAGCATGACAGACAGGCAGCAGACAGCTGCTCGAGCGTCAGAGGGCGCTGCTGTCCACGTCCGATGGTGCTCTGTTCATCGGTGTTCCCTTTCCCAAAGTTCGGCGCGGGTTGCGTTCCTCCAACGCGGCTCCCCCAGCTAGTCAGTCAGTTGGGCGAAACAACCCGCCGCACGGTTGTCGTTGGAACAACCCGCTGTCGTTCCATTTGAAAGTGAGTGCCGGTGTGTGAGCGAAAAGAGGAGGAAATTAACGTGTCGCCAACGACGGACTCCACCGGATTTTGTGGCATGGTGTTCTCAAAGTTGTCGTCGTTGTCGCCGTCGCCGAAGTTTCAATAGTGCTCAGGATTTCGACGGATCGAGCAAGCGACCGTCCGTCGAACCGCCAATCGGTGCTGGAGTAGTCGGTGAAGGTGGTGGTGGAAACATCGACGACGACTTCTTCTTCCTCGAAATCAGTGACCGCCACAAACGTGCCCGCCGCGTCGGGAAGAATAGACTGCGGAGATGCTTCTGAAAGGATTTACTGTGTTTCTGGACGTGATGGATTACTAGACGACTTCGAGGAATATTCGAAAGCAGTGTGATCAGCGTGCTTTCCTAATTCATGCGTGGAGCAGCATGGCCTGCTCTACGGTCGTCGTCGTCGTCTTCGCGGGAGTACTGCTATTGTGTTGTATGACGGCCTTCGCAGCAGAAAAAGGTACGAATCCTCACGGTGTCCTCGGCGGTCGTCGTCTTCGTCGACCTACGTACATCGGCACGACCGGCCACAACAGCTCGAGCGATCGGAAAGCAGGCGAGCTAGCAAGGCACTTTGCGATCAGCATAGAGCACTCGATTTAACGAGCAAGTAATTAAACCGAAGAAGAGATGGCAGCTGTAGCGATGCGACCGATTCGATTGTTTATCTGCGGTCTGCGAGCATTATTCCCTCTTACGAAACTTTACGACGGGACTCTCTCGCGTAACTCCTGAAAACTCCTGTCGTTTCATCGCGTGCTCCTCGTGGGTCAACAGTTACTGCCTTGCTCCTGAGGCTGGAAAAACTTCCATGGAAACGCAGTTTTCCCTCAGGCTGCTTTTGACCTTCGTCTTTCTCTTCTTCGAAGTTTCGTATCTGACACCACTGTTGTCACATGCTGTATCCACAGCTTCGATGATCGTATTTGTTGATCGAGCCGTAGTGCAGCTCCGTCGCCGAGTACGCTACAGTTGTTCGTCGTTCGGTTTCTATATGCAAAAAAAAATGCTGGAGAGGATAAATATCCGTGTTGTGATAATGCAGTTTGTTTGTTTGTTTGGATGTTGTGTGAGGACGGACTCGCTATCAGCAAATCTCTGGATACCGATGAAATCACTTAGCTTCACTCTGCGGAGCTGACCGTTGACTTCAAATTGTGTTGGGTAAGTGTCCTTGCAAACTTCTAGCTCTCCAATATTTACATAGCGAAGAGTAACATCAACGGAGCGCTCGATGAAGAATATTATTCATAGTTCGGGTCTCCGAAGAAAAAAGAATCGATCGTTCCCGAGAGCAGCCCTTGCCGATTGTCGCAGCGAGCTGTCTCTAATGTTGCGGAAGATCCGCTCATGAATCTTCTATGCATCCATAATGTGCTCGGAATCCGTATGATACCGAACATTCATGTGGAAGTTATTATGTGCTCCATTGCCTGTCTGCCAGCCGGACTGCCCGCCGCTCTGCCTGCTCGGTCGTCGGTAAGCAAGCATGAAAGCTACTCAGTCGACGGTCGCTCGCTCGCTCGCTCGCTCGCTCGCTCGCAGGCAGGTTGGCAGACGCTTTTTGGATAGCTCTAAGGTTGGATCTTGCTTCATGCGTTCCTTCTGCAGCAGCAGCAGCGGTGGCGGCGGCAGCAGCAGCAGCCCCGCTGTCTTCTTCTGTCCGAGAGGCGCCTCTCAGTTTTCTTCCTCTCGTTCTTGTGCTTCAATTTTTTTCGTCTTCTCCGGTACGACCGCCAGTGAGCGTCAATGTCGATCTTGGAATTTGAGAGACGAAGAAGCTTCACGGACTCGCTACGTTGGCGAACGCCTCCGCCGCTAGATGCGTAAACGGAGGGAAAAATTCACTGTCGCGTAAACGATTGGAATTTCGTTTTGTCGTACCATGCGACACCGAATAGATATGTTCGCTTGAGGTTCGATTGCTCGCACACCAAGTGCCCGACCGGTGAAGATAGCCGTGTCCGCCTGACAGCTCTGCGAAGTCAGAGACAGCAACGATATCCTCGACAAATCACAGACAGACACACGAACACAGTGTGAGCGACAAGAGAGAAGCGAATCGATACCGGCGCAAGTGACTGACGACTGGTCCAGTAGAAAGAGTTCTCGTTGTCGTAGACGTCGGGAATGACGCTTATTTCCCTGAGAGAAACGACGACGGACGCTGGCAGCGGCGGCATTTGCCTAGAAAACCATTGGAGCTTGGCGACGAGCCCACGGCGGAGTCCCGGTCGCCGGAGGAAAAGAAAATCAAGAAGGGGAATAGCACGTGTGACTGTCACTCTAACCGCGTCGGATTCCAACCCGACCGATCCGAGACGCTGCATTCGAACTGTTGGACCATCGACTTGTTCGGACTTGCTTGTCGAGGCATTCGGGACGCTGTAGAAACTTGTTCTCCTCGATACGATCCTCTTCGTCCGCCTACCGCTGAGTGAGTGTTGCTCAATTTCCGTTCGATCTGAGTGGGGAGAGCTCTCGACTCGGCCGCAAACTACGCACGCTTGACACAAAATCGATGCCGAGATTTCACGCGAACATGGATTTGCTTAGGTGTGGGTTTGCCTGTGATAAAGAAGAATCGATATTCCGCGAAGTCGACACGAACTCAATCGCTCATCCGACTGATCTTGGAATCTCGGATCTTAACGGGTTTACTCCGGAGCGTCGACCGTATCGAGAATCAGGGGAATTCCGGTTCACAAGAGCATAGAATATGAGCATTTTCCAAGTTCACGCTTCGCCCCGGCCAAATGTTAACAGATTCGTCGGCCAGGCTATCGGTGTCGCTTGGCGGGAAACGTTAACGGTGAATCCTCACGGGACCATTAGGGCATTGGAGCGAACTTTCCGAGAGGGCGCTTGCGTGGAGCTGGTGACAACGCCTTTTCAATATCTTATATCTCGTTCCGACGTCGCCGAGGCAAATTACGCGGAATTCTTATCGAGCTTCCCGAACCCTTCCAGCAGCGGGGCACCGTCGAGCGTTGAAAATGATCCTCTTATCGATTCTGGTGGAGCCTTTCGGGAGCGCATTGTGAGCAGCTGCTTGTGTCGCGTTACGATTGAATCGGTTAATATTCGCCGATGCTTCCATCCATTTATCGATCGATCACGAATCTCAACGAAGTTGCATCTGATGTTTGTAGCGATCAATTCCGCACATTGTTAGGTTTTATTGTAGAGCATCGAGGCTCGTTCGCCCGGAATAGGAACTTTGTTTCGAGGTTTATGCCCGTGGCCTCCAATTCGCAACAGACGATTCCTGAATGGAATGATCGCCGACCACTTCCCTGTCCGAAGGGCATGGATTTTCGGAGATGATAGTAATTCTGAATGGAACAGCGACTACCGGAATAGTCAAATAAAACGCGTTCGTGGAGAAGTATCGAAAATACTTAAGTTCCACAATCGTTTCGAGAATTCACGCGAGCTAATCGAGATGACGAATCCGAGTTGTTTCCCTTCACCGCTTCGTGGAACGCGTCCGATCCCATCCGTTTCCGGCACATGTGTGTCTTTCGAAACTCGACCGAATCAAAGATATCCTATCGCTCGTCGTGCACCTTCCCGAAGATCCCGTTTCTATGACCGACGTAAGACGAAAAAATACTTCCCGAGATGGGAGGAACAATTGACCTTCCTCCTCGCTGCAAGCGCTTTCGTTGGCCTCTTGGTGGTTGCTCGCTCGGCTGACTTTGATTTTCGTCGTCGACAGCATTGGTGTTGGCGACGGCCGCCGCGGCAACGAGGATATGTATGGACTCGAGCAATCGTATAGGACTGACAACAATTTCTCACATTGATGTCGGTACGAGCAGCGAGCAAATTTGTGAATTCAACCCCATGAAATTCAACTATCCCCTCCCCATCGTCGACCCCGGCTCGCTCACCTAGATGCTGAGCGCTCGTTCGCTCGCTCATCGAGCAGCCTCGTCGTCTCGCCGTTGATCTCCATCCACTCATTGTGAACACAATAGAACAACGGGCGACCGATCCGCGGCAGTCACCTTTCTCCTTCTTCGTACATCTCTCTCTGCGTCTATCTCGAATCCCCCGCGCGGCCACGTTGTAGGAGGCTACCAGTCGACAGACCGATCGGTCAGCTAAGCACTCAGGCTCAGAAGGAATGGAATACTTCGGAGCTTCTGAAGCGGAGACGGCAGCAGAGGCCGCGCTGGCAGCGACATCCACGCTGGGCATGCATACTGTCATCGAGAAGCGTTCAACCAGAAACGAAACGGAAAGCGAAAATGTTCGGAATCGATGCCGCCGAGTCTCGCTCTGGGAGTTTCCTGAAGGGAAGACTTTCCGTGGGAAATTCGTTCCCGTGCTTTGCATTCAGATTCTGTTCCTGGTTCCTGCTAATATCATATTTACGCGCTAATGTGAAAGTGGAAGCGGAATTTATTTACTCTCTGGCCACCGAGGAGTGAAACTTAGTGCTCTTAGAGTACACGAGCAGCGGCGACCAGGACGTTCCGGAGTGGTTCCCGTGCGGTCACAGCGAGACTATCACGCTCCCGCTCGATGTATTTTCCCATTCTTGACGGCGTTCGGTTCTGGTTAGGAATTCGTTCGCTGGATCAGCGGCCAGGTTGAATTTTTTTTCTATCGAACACCCGTAGAATTCCTGAACGGGTCCGCCCACTTGATCCACGATGCAGCTTTTTGGCCGATTGAACGAGTTTCCCACAAACAGGCGTAACAGAAAGATTTCAGCTTCCGAACTTCCGAAATTCGATCGAAAGACGATCTGTTCGAACCATGAGGGAAATCACAGGTTTCAACCCCAAGGAGAATAATGAGGGACACTAATTCAGTCGATTCCGACCGATTCCTCAAGGAACTGAAACATGACTCCTGGGCTCGGCTAATTATTATCGATAATCGGAGGAAGGGTTTGACGTATCGTAACCATGACGCTCATCGAATTTATGACGATTTTCCGGAGCACGTCCTGATTTTTCCACATTGTTTTTTCTGTAACATTTCATGCTCGTGTCTCGTGTTGGACGGAACAAATGTGTCAGATGTCCTGGGTCCCGTCGGATAGAAGTCGGGCGCATGGGAAGGAAGCTCTCTAGGAAGTAGGAGACGAAAGTTCGCATATAAGCCTTTTCTTAGTTCGGCCACCCCGTAAGCCTCCCAGTCAGCCTCCCACCCGCTGACTGAGCAGCGAACGAGCGACAAGCAGCTGGCTCATTAACATTGTTGTCACGATGGAAATGTGGCGAAGGATCCAAACAATGCTCGTTCGACAACGTCTCTCGCTGTTCTGATGAAACGCCATCTGAGCGAACACCGGTTCAATTTGACTGCGGTCGAGCGATCACTCGGTCGGTCGGTGTTTCGGTTGGACCGGCGGTGGTCGGTCGTCTGGTTGCTTCCTTGGTTTGTCGGTCGATCGGGCGAACGGACTGACGCACAGACGGTCGGCCGACCGACCTGGCTGCTCGTCGAATTCATGTGCGGTAAGATGACCGCTGCTTAAGTTACAACTCGGGACGAACAGGAACGAACAGACAAAATGACTTGTTCCAGGAAGGCGGAGACTGCGACCGATGATTGAAACCAACCCGGGTCGACGCATCCATCCATCCATCCATTCATCGATCGTCGAGCGGTCGTTGGTTAGGTGGGTGGGTGTGGGTGTCTGGCTGAGTTGGTTGACGGGATTGATGAATGGGGAAGGCCAAACTCGACGAAAACTAATTTGATCGACCTTCGATTCTCTTCGTTCACTACAGGGTGTCTGCTCTCCGTCGGTCCTCGTACGTTTTTCCGTGCATGAAGACCGACGGAGCGCACGTCCAACCGTCTGCTCGACCGACCGACCAACCATCCAAGCGTTCGCCGTCCGTCCGTCTGTTTGCAGTACGAGAACGGTGGCCGGAATTATTGTTTCTTCGTCCGGAGGAAAACTCAATTAGAGCCGCCGAGCTGCAAAGAGAATAGTTTCATCGAGAGCAGCGTTCGGCAAATGTCGCCATCTTTCTTCATTACGTTTCTACCAGCAGCAGCAACAACATCAGCGGCAGGAGCTGCGTTCGGTGGATTCGTATCGAAAGATCCATGTGGAGTCCGATCGCTACACGAGGTTTTTTCCTCCTGCTGTCGCCGCTCGATGGCATTCCCCGCGGTCGACGTTCCCTTCCTGTTTGAGTTCCTTTCTTGTGCGACCATTGACGAGCCAAAGTTCAATGTCTCAGGCTCCTCTCGAGGACCGAATAAATAGTTCACGAGGAAAGCTCACTCTCGGGTTTTCCTATCGGGTTCTCCTTCCGGACCGGTGGAGTCGATGCGAATGCGAGATACCTACTATCGAACCGGACGATATTGTGCACTGCCGAGACGCGCGATGTATGCGACGGCTCGCGACGTTTTTCTTTCGGTCCAGAGGCGAGATGGACGGTTTGCGCCCACAGTTGCGTACGCTCATCATGGGCATTGTACATACGTATAGTAGCCCTGATGTACGGGCAGTTCCGTAGCCGTCAACGCGACGCAGCGGTAGCCGTTCTTGACGGTCGTTTAACAACTCTTCAGCGACGTCGGAACTTTCTGCTACCGCTGAGCAAAGCGTTTTCCGTGCTATCGGCCGAATTCGCGTGCCATCTCTCCGGCCCGAAACCTGGATATCCCACCACTGCAGGCACCGAGCGAGCGAGCCAGATCATCGGTCGGATCACAACCACAACCACCACCGCGAGAACAACGACCAGGTGAAGCAGATCGAGAGCGCATCCATCGGAAAGTATTTTACGGCCGGCCAACGATTTATGCACTCACGTGGCCGTTCCATGCAGGCGGCTTACATACCGCCGCCGGGACTACCAGGTAGAAAACTAGCAAACGACTACCAGACGCGGGCGGCAGCGCCAGCTCGGTGGACCGAACAGCAGGTAGACAGTCGGTGGAATCGTCATCATTGAATTCCATGCGGTGAAAAGCGACGACAATCGACGAACGAACGGGCGGACGGACGAGCGAACGAACGAAAGGCAGCACAAGCAGCAGGCGACGACCCGCATTCAGGATTTCAAATCTCAATGATCTGATCGCTTGCTCACAGCGCAGAGACGTTAGAAAGTAGAGAGAAGAATCGCGACGACTGAAAGAGGGGGAGGAGGGAAAATTCGAACGAGATCGAAATTTCCGACTTAGATCCTGTCCTGGGTGAAGCGAAACCACAATCGAACATACAGCAGCCACGAAGCATCGAGTAGGTTCCACTTCCGCTACGTCCGATCCGCCTCGTTGAGATTCTCGGCTATTCTTTTCCGAATTTCTGCTCATCGATGGATCGCAGCTCCGTTCGTGAAATGTTCCCTGCAGTGCTTCGTCCCAGTGAGGAAAAGATAGTGGGATAGGTCTCGGATCATACGTCATGATGGCTCGCGATCGGAATTGTCTGGTTGTAGACGAAATCCGTTAGCAGATACCAGATGCCCAGGGAAGTCAGCCCTATTGGCGATGCGCAAAATGTGGCTGGGCCATCCTTCGCGGCATGCAAACCCTGGCTGTGCTCGATTGGACCGTGGATGGAGACCGAGAGGGTGGCCGGAATCTAAATTTCGGGAATTCTCCAATTCAAACTCTGGGAAACTTCGGAACGATCACGTTCCGTCGACTCTTTGCGTGGGTGGCTGGCTGGCCGGCCGGCTGACTTGCCTGCCCGCTCCCAGGCTGTCTAAGTGTGAACACGTCTTGAGGCAAAAACTTTTGAGTGAGCAAACAGATGAATGACCCCCCGAGCGACGGGCGAACCACCGAACAAGCGATCGAACACCACCGACCAGCTCGAGCACGGATCGCCGATATCAATTTATAAATATGTCGGTACGTGCCGCTCGGACCTACGCGCGTACGCGGCGCCGTACACGGGTCCGAATCGACACGCGGAGGTATGCTCGGAGCCGCCGCCGCCGAAATACCGGACGATCGTACGGATCGATGACGCGAGTTCTGTGATGGCATGCATAGATTTTCGCTCCCACACTCACTTGATCCGCAGGCTCACTCCCTTTAGCTTACGAGCCGAAACCGGTTTTTAGTTATATTCAATGGCGTCCCCGTGTCTGGGGTTCTCGACGCTCCGTTCTCGATACTCGTGGCAACAACAACGACGACGACGACGGCCCCCGGCGATAGAGTGAGCGAGGAGTCGAGCGAAGAAAGCCCTGAGCAGCGTCGACCACCGCCGCCATAATGATGAGGAGAATCTACCGTCGCCGCCGCAGCGCCGCCGGGACGAGCAGTTAACAGCGACCAGAAGGAGAGACGCTCATCCTGACAGACTGACGAACTAAAGAACGACGACTTGCTTGAACCGAAGAAGATATACGTTCGCATGTGGGGTACCTCAAGTCGTTCGCTCCTTCTCCTCGTGCTTTCCCTCCAACTAGTACTCGCTTTCCTCCTCGTCCTCTAGCTTCTCATCGGATCTTGCTTCTTATCATCGACATCGTCTTGTTGGTGTATCCACAGAGAGGAGGAAGAAGAAGAAAAGAGAAAAAACAACACGAAAACGAGCAGCCGACAGGTAGATCGACCAGGTCGAAAGGACGGGCGTTCTCTCGCCGTTCTCGTTAACAGGCCGCCGCCGCCGCCGCCGACGACGTCCACGTCGGTGCCGGTATCCTCCTGCTCATCATCTGGGCGAGTTGATACAAAGGGAGGGGGCTCTCAAAACAGTGACGACGACCACGATTATAACTAGACCATCATCAAGAGAATGAGGTTTTTTCCGCTCGGCTCTTTGGCTCGTTTCATTGGTCGGTATTCAATTTGGCTCTGCTCTGAGGCTCCGAGGGAGGCTTCTCATCGGGAGTAGACGACGGACCGGTGTGCCACAGAGCTAAATCAGCTCGGTCGACGCCGACGGGGAAAAGTTTTGTGTCTCAATCAAGTCGTCGACAACTTCTTGTACTCCTAGACCTCGACTCGTGAGGAGGGACGATCTCCCAAGGAGAAACTATCTCTCCAGAGCACGCCTTCCTTTCTTTCTCATGCTGCATCCATCCAGGCTGCGAGAAGTGATGGAATTCAAGTTTGGCAGCCAGATATCGAACCAGCCTCGGTTTTGATCGATTCTCTCTGAGAAATGTGAAGCTCGAAAAATCAGTTCACGCCGCCCGCGTTGCTACGTGGTTGAGAAGCGAGAATTTCTCTGCGCATGTCTGATTGACAAGACTGACTGTTCGGCAATCAAGTTCGTTGCCGATTGTCTGATGCCCGACAGACCGACGAAGCAGGCGACCGGGCCTACCGGAATCGCCTGCATCAGTGGCAGGTGGTGCGACAGTAGCAGCTGCAACACCTTATTAAGTTTCAGCAGCGTGTCTAAGAACTCGAAGAGCTTGGGTTAGTGTCGTCCTCTGACTGGCGTCATAGTTGGTTAGATCCGCTCAGCCTCGTCACAGTGGGGGAGTGAGCTGGCGAACTGAACTAGGAGTGCACTTGTATCCCCACAAACTTTGCCCCTTAGCACTAATCACCGCGTAATGCTGGAGCAGGCGAGCAGTGCCGGCGATGTCGCTCCACTGGTGGTGACAAAGTCGAACAGTTTGGCAGATGATTGTCGTACTTACGAAGACGCTAACAAGCGCGAGTGTTGCCGTCGAGGCTGCTTCTGAGGTACGACGAACATCGGCGCATGTTCGACCTTAACGTCGCCGTTGTTTTTCCGCTCAGCGGGCCGGTCAGTTCCCTGCTGTGCTCTCTTGTCCTGTTTCTCAGGGTGGCTTTCGGAACGGCAGGATGGAGCGAGAGACGATTTTGCTTTTAGCGTTGTTGCGCTTCCCCTGTCTCGCGAGGAGTTCTGTAAATTGCGGAAGCTCCGCTGCCTCTTCTGAAAGTTTGAAGTCTGTGACTGATGTTGATTGAATACCGACGAAGCAAGAACGACCCGCGACGACCGCGGCAGCTGGAGCAGAACTTGAACGATTATTATCAGACTATGTTAACGAATTAGAAACGACTTTCGCGCGTACTCGCTAGATCCTGGGAGATCCATCGTCGGAGAGAATTCCTCGCTTCTTCGATTTGAGAAAACACTCACTCAATTCGATCATCCATTCGTTGGGAGCATCGTGTTGCAAACAGGATAAACTTCGCGCAGCAACCCGAAAAAAATCGGGCGCGCTCCAGCTCGGTGATGTCGAAAGTCGTGCTCTGCTCCTGCGAGAGCATATTGGCATCTTCAGGGATCGTTCAGGAGGGTGCAACTCCGGGAATGAGCGGACAAATGAGAGAAGGACCACCACCATTTCCACCACCACTACCGCCGCCGTCGACCCTAACCCAAGCCCTGTGCCCAACCCGACACCACTAACGCCGGCACTACTATTTCCACCGACTCTGCTGGTCCCCCCAGTACCCGCTATGCCCGCCGCCGCCCCTGCTGCTGCTGCAACGCGGAGAAGGAGGGTATGCAGGGTAATGGGGAAAGTATTCGGTGGGGATCCTGGGGGCCGCTGCCGGTCGGGGTCTGGCAACGGCGGCCTTATTTCGTGTCTTCGCTCCCGGCTCGCTTGCGATACCATCAAGTGTGCAATAGGGTTCTTGTTTTCTAATTGTCGTTTGTCCACTCGCCCCCGACAGCGAGCTTCTGCTGTTCATTGGCCACCAATAGATCGGCGGCGGGTCCTTTTCGCGAATTCCAGTCGCCAACGCCGCGGCCAGAGAACAGGACGGTCTCGCAGCTCTGTCGCGAGAGATTACTTTGGAGGGGATCACATTCGTCCGGCCGGTAGTATTTCGAACGTCGGTGTGAGAGCGTTCCCGAAACAACGGATTCTCTGGAAACGCGACCAGAGGAACATTTTCGAAAAACATTTCGAGTCGCGTCATTTGGAAGCAGCGCGCCGCTGCTGGCCTGTCGACGATAAGCTCAGTGTGTGAGAAACAAACTTTAGTGCTTTACTCTTCGTCGTGACAGTAGTCGCTTATCACTGGTGTGGCAGCTTCTTTTCTGCGCCATGAAAAAAAAAACTCACCGAGTTGTATTTCGCTTCTTTTCTCTCGTTTTTTCCCTCCGCTCGAAACACCCATCGATCGCCGGGAGATTGGGGAGCGATGAAACTAAAGGAATATCTTGCATACATGAGTAGACCGGAGATGGAATCGGAGAGCCTCTCCGAGAGAGAGTCGACCGTCTAGTTTTGAAGAATAATCACCCTAGACACAGATATTCTCAACGAGAAGAGCCAGCTTCGAACTAGCAACGGACTTCGACGGTCAACAACATAAATAAACATAAAGAGGCCATGCGAGGTCCTTTTTGAGTAATCATATCAAATGACTGGATCAGAGAAAAATTGATCATCCCGAGGGGAAAGTCATGGCGGAATCTGAAGCGCACGGTGAAAGAAAAATCTCATGGAGCCATAGAGGAAGAGGAAAAGGGGGAAAGAGCAAAGGAATCCGAGCTGTTGAGATAACGAGAGCAGCACAGGGATGATATGCTCAGGGGAGATGAAGATCCGGATGATAAACCGAGGGACAACTCTGAAGAGATAATGGAACCAGGAAAGGAAACGAAAGGACCAAATAAGGACGGTGGAAAGCTTGGGAATGACGGGAATCTACGACAGACGATCCGCGATCGCCACATACTCGAGGAAAGCGACGTGGGTGTATTACGCTGACGAATAAAGAAATCGAAATCTAAGAAAAAATCAAAAGCGAAAAACAATCCTCCAACCCATCGCCTCCTTCATGGCCGTTCTTCGTCACCGTGACCACGTGTCGAGTTGCGCCTTGTTCGTACTCTTCACGTTTTCTCACGTCAACTTGTGTCGCACTCGGAAGCCGGGCTCTCGGATCCCGTCTGCCCGACTGCGACGCCGGCGCGTTGCCGGCTCCGGGAACCTATCGGCCTGCGAACGGAGGGATTGTGTATCTGGGGAAAAATTACCCGTCTTGTCAATGAAACCGAGCGATGAACGGAAGAAACGGAGTCGGCCTCCTCCCCATCCGTCGTCGAGCTGCACTCCATCCTTCCAGCTTTCGATCCTCGGGGGTAACCGAGTCTCGTGTCTAGGCTGAGTGAGGGCTGAGCGCTGGGCTCAAGTATGCCCGGTCGCTCCGATGGCTCGGGCATCCATCGGAAAGGAGGTGAGCAGGGCAAAGAACGCCGGAGTCGGCGGCATTCCCTCGAGGGGCAAACACAACGAACAAAGGTAAATTTGTATGCAGGAGTCCGCGCTTGCTTTTCTCGATGTCTGTCTGCTCTCCTCGTCCGCATACTTTGCCCGTCTAGTTGCTTCAGTGGCTGGGGGTTGGTGGTGCGGGTGAAGGCGGTCGAGTTCCTCCACACAATCTTCGCCTTGGTCCAATCCTCTAGGGCGATTCTGAGTCATCGGTTTGTCGAATCGAAGCTAGTTTTATTACGCGCAAGTTCTGCTTGATCCATCCATTCGTTTGTTCGTTCGTTCGTTCCTTCCTCCCTTCGACCGGTCTGTCGGTCATTCGGTCCGACGGCGGTCTACTCAATCCGATACTGAGGGAGCTGAAGTTCTCAATTTTTGAACTCCATCCGTGGCATGGCTGCTCCCCCGAATTCGAATGAAACGGTATCAGCTCTGACCACGTCGCGACGTCGCACGGCTAGAAATCCATCGAGGATTCGCCGAATGCGATTCTCTCCTTTTTCGTGCGTTTTTTTTTCGTCGTTTCCTCGTCTTGACGTTCAACGAGTTGCTAGAAGCGGTGGGAGGTTCTGTGCGAAGACAATAATCAACTTCTGAACGAGCTGACAGCCAAAACGGTCACGACGGAACCGAAACACGACAGACTCAGATCCCTGATCATTTCTGTGGGGGACTAGCGCTCCGGCGGACAGGCTGGCGGGCGGGCGGGTTCGCGCGGGTGAACGAGAGATAGAAGCGTCGCGGCAATGCGGAATCCGAGGCATCTCATCCAATTGTTCCGATTGTTGCTGGAGTTTTTTTGTTTCTATTTTCCCGCAACACGGTTGGGGCAACGTCTCCGTCGTGGTCGTCTTAGGTGGCATCATCCGAAAAGTGAGGAACTATGGCGTTGCGTTTAGTAGGTACTTCACGCTTCCGTCGTCGGTCTCTTTCGTCGTTTTTTTTTCACTCGCCTTTCGCGTGGCCTCATTGTGGATCTGTGTTTGCTTCTGCGAGAGAGACAGATAGATAGATAGACGGCCAAGCGGGCGGTCAGTCAGTCAGGAAGAAAACAGACGAAAAGATACAAATAAAACACCAACGCCCGAATCAACTGCATCTGCTCGCCATTGATGAGGTGGAAGTAACCACAACTGACAAGCTGCCTACCAGAGTTTGTGCTTCAGCTTCGTGTTGTTCCGCCGACGTCTGTCCGCATCCAGTAGACACTTTTGGTCTTCCGTCCGGCCGGTGCGCCGGAGCTGACTAAGTTGGCCATCTCTCTTCTGTCGCTTGAACAGCAGCCCAGACAAGAACAATACGGAACCGCACAGCCTTTTCTGTTGGTAGGCCATACGGTCTGCTTGCTCGTCCGGCTCACAAGTCAACTGCCTCAACTAGCTGTCGGCGGATCCGCCAGGGTACAGTGATGGCTCTTGTTCCAGCACCTTGTGAAGATGCAAGGATCTTTCATTGTTGGTACAGCATCAAGGAATCGCATTTGACTTGATCTGCCCAGAAGAAGAGCGAGGAACTTCTAGAGAAACAAGGCTTTATACCAGTCAACGCCTCAGAAAGAGAAAACGATATTCGTGCGATCATTACTACTATG
This sequence comes from Galendromus occidentalis, assembly GCF_000255335.2. Lineage (NCBI taxonomy): Eukaryota > Metazoa > Arthropoda > Arachnida > Mesostigmata > Phytoseiidae > Galendromus > Galendromus occidentalis. The sequence continues at coordinate 86,641 of NW_003803982.1, forward strand.
CTGGGAATGCTAGTAGACGGTGGAATTCGTTTGGGTTCGACGTAAAACAGCTGTTTACCCCTGTTCAGGAAGGAAGGAAGGGTGATCTGCAATAATTATCTAGGGCGAGTCGAGTTCTGTTCGGAAGGATCCGAATCAAGGAACAATGGCTTGCGCCCGCACCCTAACTTTGTTCTTGGCACTCGTTAAGCGCCAGCGGTGGCAGCCACTCAACACCCAACTGCGTTTACTGTGAAGAAGTTGGCCTGACATTTGGCGATTTCTTCGCCGTCCTCAATGCTCGGCACTCACTGATCCATTATTTTCTGTTTTATTTGATCGCTGAGCAACAAGAGCAGCCGTCATCATGGGAGTACAAGTAGTTTCTCGTGTGTGCGTGTGAGTCCTTATCGGAATTGTTGCGAATGGCTACAACAGAGAAGAGGAGGGGCAGTTTGTTCTTTTTCTTCCTCTGCGTGTACGTTGCCTATGAGAGTTTCGCCTGTCGAACAGAGCGGAAGTATGCGCTGTATCCATCCCAGAATCATGCTCAGATACAAACGCGAACCGTGATTCCGCCGCTTTCGACAATTCATGCCGTAATCGGGAAAAGTAGGTACTGAAAAGGCACTGACATGCATACAAACAAAGCGAGACAAGAACAATGGGTTCGCCTTATCGTTGCGGCAGAATCGTCGGGGATCTTTACATAACCAGAAACAAGTCACCCGTCCGATAACGAGGAACCGCGGACCGAGTCGGTTTTCCGAATTACATTACCTACCTAGTTCAAATCAGCCAAATTTCATACTCTGAGCTCTGAGGCCATACTCGGTATCGTGTTTTCGCGTTTCAATTGAACGAAAGCTTCCGAGAGGAGTCCTATCATCTGGGCCTATTTGTCGTGGGTGATGTCCCGACTTCTGGTGTTGGCCAACATGGACGACGCTCCCGACCCGCGAATAGCGTCAGCGATGATAGCCACAACAAGATGAAGCGATAAACGGGCGAGCAGCATAACAAGGGATGGGAGACCCGGCGAAGCGGCGGACGTCGGTCGGAGGCACAGTGGTTTGCACAGCGGATTAAAACACGATCCGCTCAGTATTTTTCGCCCTTTCGTTTTTGAACGAAATTGTGGTTTCGAATTCCCTGATTGAGTGGTGTATTTACAAACGAGCCAACGTGTTGTGTTTCACGCGGGGAAGAGCAGATGTTCTCTGCTGCTGATCCCGGTAATGGGCATTATCATCATCATCAAAATGTTGTACATGGCGATGATTGGACGACGGCGACGGCAGCCGCGATGACGATGATGTATTCTGATGGTAGCCGCTCAAGAGGATCTTTCTGTTTATAATCTCAGTAATCGCTCTTTCGCAACGTTCCGATCCGACTCGGGTCGTCCGCGGGTTATCTCTGGTATTTCCGAGACGGCGAAGACTTAAGGGGCGCATGGGCTTCGTCGAAATTCGCTGTCGGAGTTGTGAATCGCCAGATCGGCTATGGAGTCTGCGTCCGTCACTGTGCGTGCATTGCAAAAGCCCGATATGTAGGTCTGCTGTTTTTCTGGACCAGGGACTCTCACGGCACGAGCTCTTGGAGTTTTCCCTTTCTCTATCTCTGACCTGCGAGTCACCGATTGTAGCTAATAAGAGCATGAGTTATCTATAGCCGATGGGAGTACATATACCTCTCAAATCGCAAATATTGTTCTGTCGCGCTAATTCATCCTGGTGATCGCCTGCTACCTCGCATTGTATCTGAAATCCTCACAACATCTCGATAGGCGGGACAGACGCTCAAACAAATAGACAAACAAACGAACGAACGAATGAATGAGGGGGTGAGTGAGTGGAAGAAGTAACGAACGAGAGACCGTCCGACGAGAGGGCGAATCATAGCCGCTGAACCCGAAAAAAATACGAAGCTACAAATAAAGAACGCCGTCCACGGATGAGCTTCTTTTTCTGTAGCTGCTCCTCTCGTCGTTGTTCCATGAAGATGAACGAATGAACCGAAGGAAGACCCGACGAACGAACAGACAGAGCCCGACGAGAGCGTAGTGATGGGCGAGGAAAGATCTCCGTTGGCTGATCCAGAGCATCGGCACCACTATAGTTGAGTCGCTGTTACAGCATCGGAGCCGGCAGCATCGGAGGAAAGTTCTTCTTTTCTGAAGCACCTCTTTCTTCTGTTTCTCATGTGCCGTCGACGTGGACGACGACGAAGTGGATGAAGCAGCGCAGGATCGACCGACAGATGGACCGACGGACCGAGCCAGTCGACCAGCAGAAGATTCCTTAGCTGTCGACACTCCCCTCGTTTCGTTTGGCTTTGGCGGCCCCGTGTTTGGACAGAGAAGCATCTAGTGAACGCGCCGCACGAGCGCTGGCCGTCGAATCCAGCGACTCCGAGTCAGTCAGACAGTCAGTTAGATCGGCGGCTTCGGCGGCAGCAACAGCAGCCGCTACAACGACGAGGATCCGAAGTCGTCTACGATGGCCAGTGGAGCAGCACAGAATAATAATAGCGAAGACATAGAGGAAAAAGAACAAGCTTCAGTCCCCATTCTTTCCTTATTTTTTTCTTACGCACAAACGCTGTACCAGATCGATCGGGTCGCTTGGACCTGAGGCGGTTTCCGTCGTTGTCGACGCTGCCGACTCCGATCGGAAACCGCAAATCCAAGCACTGGCTTTTCTCATCCAAAAATATCGTTGGACCGCAAATTTCCCGACGGAAGAAAGGTCGCCCGATAGGGGAAGTACATCGGAGCCTGAGTTTAGCAATAATTGCACTTTCTGCATGGACAAGCGTGGACAATATCCGAAAGAGACCGCCTCCAAGCAATGACTTGATTTTTGCGAGGGTTTCTGTTTTTATTCGATGGAAACGGAAGGTCATGGAAGTTGCGGAACGATACCGACCCTGACTGGAAAATATGCCGGAACTTCGATGTCCTCAGTGCTCGTTTTTATGCTCTCCTGACAGCCCGACGATGATTTGATCGGATCGTGCAGAGCCTTGATGCATAGGATCTAGTTCTCGAATTGGAATGAATAGTTTTCTGTCCATTCACATTCAAAACCAGCACAGGCGGACTCTCTGTTCTTATTTCGTGAATATGATTCTTTCGTGGGAATTTTCGTGGATAGTATAATGCGAATTCATCAGCCGATGGTTGTTCGTCTTTTTCGTTTTTTTATCATTAATCACAGCCCTCTCTTTATCTCCAGTACACAGTATCGCTTACAGAGGTGGTGAGACGGGTATTGTGCTGTTTGCGTCACGAGAGGGCGACCCAAGACGAAAGGGTCGAGTCTCGTCTAGAGGCGTTGTGCTCATCAACCCCATTCACGAGACATTCTAGACAATGATCGAATGAGGATAATGATCGTAAGCTTCTGATAATATCGGCCCGAAGGTTGTACGAGGATCAGATTCCGGGATTAACGGAGAGGTGGTTCGAATGTTACGGAGTGACATGATCTTGAGATTATCAAGAGCTGCGCCGACGACCTGAATGGAAGTAACCGTTATGATGAAGTGCTTGAGCCGGGATTAGTGGAAGAATGGAGCGGCGCAATCGAAAACGCGGTGTCTCAACCTTATCACGTGATTCCTTCGACGATCCCTCGCGCTCCCAAAACTGTTCCGCGAGCAAAGAGGAATTCATGACTGGGCTTCACTCCTTCATGACCGCGACACTGAGGCTGAGGGGGAAGCTGCAGACACAAAGCTTGGAAACAACGGATCACAACGCGCACTTTCCCGTTTTTTCTTACTTCATTCATTGACAAAACAAACGACGAACAAAAGAAGGAAGAAAAAGGGGAAACGAGCAGTAATCGCGGCAATAGCCAGGAGTTGCGGCGCGCCGATGATGGAGGTTTGTTGTTGCTTGAAGGGGTGAACGCGCAAAGTATGAATGAAGTACATACAGGAAAACAGCCACCGCCGATGTTGGTGGTGACGACGATGCACGCGGTATTCGTAGGGATAATAAAACATACGTCCGCGGGGACGGAACCACAACGCGCCCGGCGCAGGGTAGAATCCTCCAAATAGGAGCGAATGTATTCCCCCTCATCCTCTGTACTTCGTTCTTTCGCAACTCTGTGTTGTTCTCCGTCTTCTTCGTCATCTTGAGAGGCACGGAAATCGAAGGCAAGAACATGCAAAATCTGACGACGATTTTTAGCATCGAGAGCTCAATATTCGTTGTCTTCATGAGTCCCTCGTGGAAAGAGGATGAGAGCTGAATGACTGCCTCCCGCTCATATCGCATTCGATTGCAGTCGTATCCAATCATTGCGGTTCAATCCAATTAGTTCGTTTTAAGGCGATTTGAGGCTTGCGGAGGGCATCGAGTGCGTTCGATGAAGAGCAGAAGCAGTCGGGAGAAGTGGAACAGAGAGAGAGTTGAGCTTCGCGCGCGTGCGAAATCGCTATGGAAGATGCAATGGAAGACGGCGATCCGGCTGGCCGGCCGGCCAGCCAGCAACTCGATGTGTTATCGCGCTCAATTCGAGACCTCTATCGTTCGGGGCTCGCTAAGCTGCAGTACCACCACCAGTAACGGCAGCGGCGGCAGCGCCATGAGTGGCTATATCAAACTTTGCGCAAAGCACGCTAAATATTCAGATTCAATTATTCTCCCGCTCGCTTCGGAAGCGTTGCAGCTTCATACGCCGAGGCGCCGTGCTGAGCTTTGAGGAAGTTGGAGTCTGGTCTGGTCCGCTTGGCTCTGCTCTGAATTTTCCCCTTGTCCCTCGCGTGGTGAAGTGTCTGCGCGGTCCACAACCATCCACCGCGTGACTGTTCCCTCGATCGCGGGACGGTGGCGGCAGTTGCCGGAGCCGAGCTTCTGAACCCCTTCTTCTCCTTCCCGGTCTTTTTCACTGGACGGAGACAGCGATGCGGGGGAGTTATTATATTATGGATCATAACCATTTGTTATCTTTACACCACGCTCCCTCGTTCTCTCAGCCAGACCCTTCTTCAGAAGCCACCGGGACGCGGCGTTGCACTCGTGATCTTCCTTTAATATCACTTGTTTATACCGTTTCTAACCCTCATCGTTCACCTTCCTATCGAATCGGCAGATCAGGCAGGATATTCACGGGCGTGCCATTTGACGAGCGTCTCTTATGCCCTCCAGAGCTCGAGGTATTTTTCATGATGACGGTACTTACGACTCACGACCTTGAGTTCGAGCAACGGGAAATAGTTGTTTCAAGTTGAGTCGACCCTGAGAGCGGCAATGCGTCGGATTGGTTCGGAAGATTGGGCACGAATGCTCCATCTCGACGGACGAGTATCGGAATACAGTTCTCTCGGAAATATCGAGGGGGTGTTGTGGTTGCCGAACGAATGCAACGAAAGTCGACCGAGTGTCTCATCGACCTCAGACCATCATCTCGATGGCTGCAAGAGTTCAATCCGCGAATTGAGTCCGACGAATACTCCGATCCCCCGAAAGGAATGCGGCTTTCAATTAAATCTAATCGGGAAATATCTCATCGGGTCTAATCGAAAATTCTCAGGCTCCATTGTCAACCAAGGCATCACGGGAGCGACGTGGCTCATTCGGCCCGACTGACTGAAAATCGGCTCAACTTCTGATGGTGGCCACGCCGAAATTCCCCGAGTGCCGGAGAAATTTCTCAATGGCGATACATGGCGCGCTTTTGCTAAGGCCGACCGCAAATGAGAAGCGAACGAGAAAGCAAGCGTGCGAGCAGGCTCATCGGACCCGGGGTAACAACTCATGGTGTTCTTGTTTTTAGAACGATAATCTTTTGACATTTGGCCTTTGGTTTGTGTCAACTCAACTGATCATTTCGTCAGGAGTAGAAGCGCTAGTTTTTTGTTCGAGTAATGTCCGACCGTCGGTCGGCTCGCTTCTTGCTTACTTGACTCGCTGGCCCAGAGCACAATGAGGTGTTCGTCTCTTGATAGAGACAACTGAGCGAGCCCGGCCGGAAGACCGAGCGACCAACTAGGTAACTAACCAGCGAGCAAGCGACCACCAGTCTGCCGTCCAGTCAAGTTAGCGGTTCCACAGAAAGAGCGTTCGCCACCAGCACTACGCTGTCGGCGGTTGAGAGTCCGTGGAGAATCTTCCGCAGGAATCAAGGAAGGAGCCGACTCCTAGAGCGAGTCATTGTTATCCACTCACAGTAGTGGAAACAGGAGGCGAAAATGACTGACTGTCTGACTGGTGCGGTGGTGGTGCCGCCGCCGCCGCGTCACCGCCTTGTTGGAGATTGGTATCTATTTTTTATTGTCGTCCAATTGGCAACACCGGCTCTGAGATGATGTGTCGGTGGCGGCGGCGACAACAACCTTCGGCCAGCGACGGTAATCGTGGTTTTGAGAATTGATACCGTGCGACTTTCCGCTTCTCTTATCTATGGCTAGAGTGTAAGAATCATCGATAGTCGTCCCATTCATCGAGGGGTTTCTTTCGGCGGTAGGCCACACCGCTACCGGCTCTAGAAAGTTGACATTATGGTGTCTGAGCGACGGAAATCGCTTTGAGCGTGATATGATCAATCGTACCTCCCACGAGACAGACGATTTTCCCGGAGAGGAATACGTCAAAACACCGACCTGGACGCTATTCGTTGTACATTCATCGAAGTTTTCGAACCGCGTTCGAGTGCGAATATATTTTGAGTTTTATAATAATTATTATTTTCATTCGAACGAATTGCTCGTCGTACGTCCGGATGTCGGTCCTAGTGAGTTAATAAGTTCGTATCGAGTGACGGACACAAGGGTCGGCTTCCCCAGTTTAAATTCTTTCAATTCAGCTCGGGGCTCCGGCACATATAATCCGTCGGGCTCCACGGGGTCCTCACAAACAGTTTCCCGCCGCCCGCTAGTCGGCGGTGGTGGTGACCGAGTGACTTTCGCATTTAGCATGTTACGATCGCATTCCGTGATTCCGAAACAATGGCCGGTGGTTTTTAGGTCATTCTCAATGATGGAGACTTAGTGCCCCGCCGGTGCGCGGCATGTCTGCTCGTTCTAATCTCATTGATCTCTCCGAGTGTTTCGAGAACACTACGAACTTCCCAATGCGCCGTGAAATGTCCTCGTAAGCTCGGACGGCACTAAAAAGAACTCTTTTCCATTCCAGGTGAGTAAGGGATTCCACGTACTGCCCTCATCTGTGACTCACAAGTAAACATTCTTTTTTGAAAATGACAATCGCCGGGTTTGACATGCTTTTCTGAAAGTTTCCGAGCCCCGGAGCAACCCCGAGTCGTTTTTCCCTGCTGTCCTGCATTTCATACCCCTTTCCTGCAGGCTCCGAAACCCGGAAAAAACACCATTTACATTGAAATCCGGGATATTTTTCTCGGATTTTGATGGAAATGTTTTTTCCCCAGGTTCCGAAGCCCGGAAAGACCCATTCCCATTGATATCCGAGCAAAATATCCCGGATTTCGATGTAAATGGTGTTTTTTCCGGGTTTCGGAGCCTGCAGGAAAGGGGTATGAAATGCAGGACAGCAGGGTAAAACGACTCGGGGTTGCTCCGGGGCTCGGAAACTTTCAGAAAAGCATGTCAAACCTGGTGATTGTCATTTTCAAAAAAGAATGTTTACTTGTCAGTCGCGATATCGAGACAGATTTCGCGGAACGTCGATTCGCGGTTTCGAGCTCCGCAAGTCAAGTTCCGCTTTGATCCCGGCGAACTGCGATTCTAATACCCGCCCACGGTGAGCCTGATCTTACGCATCCGACGTTCGGGTGTCGAGGGGATAGTCAGACTGTACGGAGAGCCCCGAATAGAGAGGGCGAGGACGTCAGCTGAGCTCCCCCTAAAAAGCATAGACTCGCTCGGGCTCATTCGAAAACCTCGGAGCTCCGACTCGGTGTTCGTCCATCGCAGTAAATTGTTTCTGCTCAAAGAAACCACAGCCGCTCAAAGCGTTTGAGGGCTTCGAAGGGAGTCTGGGTCGAAGAGCTACTGCCGTGCTCTGCTGCTGTCAATATTTACGCTTCTGTTCTTACCTCACGACGGCACAGATTAGTCTTCATGTCTGCGAGATGTCACCGTCACACAAACTCACTCCCTGTCCGACTTGGCCGCTCGCGCGTTCACCCACTCGCTAAGAGTTTGTGAAAACAAAAGGATAAATTCGATCGACGCCAGAGGTCTCAGAGGACGCAGTGGGCCGCGTCTATTTTCCTTCCAGTGTGACATTTTACAGCTGGAAGTCCCCGGTAAATAGGGAGACGTTCTCAGGGAGGGCCGTCTCCTCCAAGACTTCTTTCATCTCTCTTGACATGGAACAGAAGCCTGGAGCTCTGAGTTGTTCGAGATTATCAAAATGAACGGCTGAGAGTCATTGGACCAGATGAGGCGAAAGCGCTCTCGACCGAAAAACATCGTACATTTGTGGTTTTACCCGAGGATTCTCGCCGTCTGTGCTGGGTCTCTCCGGGGTCCGCTCACTCCGCTTCAAGGTGGTGAGGTGAGGAAACCCCGAGTCCTATCGTTGACTTATCGTTGCTGTCTGGTCTCTGTGTGCTCGCTCTCTTGCTTACTTGCGCTCGCGGCTCGTCGGCTGTAGAGGAGCAATAGAGGCTCAAATTGGGCGAAAACCCATTTGGGAAACCATCACCCGGCGTCATAGCTCCCTCCTTCGTCTACAAGTCCCCTGTTTCTTCCCAAGGGCCCCTTTCAGCCGCGGATGCCCCTCAGAGCGGCTGACCGATTCACCGACCGACCGAACGACCAGCCAACCAACCAACGGACTGTCTGTCTGTTCGCCGGAACCCGTCGCGGGGTCCATCTCGTCGGAGCGGAGGACGATTTGGGGATCGTGGACTCGTCGACCGACGTTGGTTTTGCCAGATCCGCAATCTGTAAAAATCTCGCCGCACTCCATCGTGATGCGCCATTTTCCTTTTCAAATGCAGATTCGTATGTCTTCAGTGCGAGGATCTTTGTGCACTGACCAGCCACTGAGCGATTCTGTGCAAGTCCTTTGGGCGAGCCCGAGGAGCGGTTTGAGAGGCTTATTTTTCCCGTTTTCGGAAAAACTCAAGTTTCCTCAAGGAGCTGCCATTTCCTCCCTGGTGACTTTTCCCTGCAGACAGACGATATTTGTCTGTCTGCTAATCGTTCGTAGTGTCCGGGACTGTTGTGTGATAGATGTCGTCGATGGAAAGCCGCCCGCTGCTTCTCATGCCAATTTATTGTCGGCCATTGATGCTTTTGTGTGTGAAACAATTATGCCGCGAGCGAGTTCCCTCGGTTCTGATCGATTGATTGCGATGAAAAATATCCGAGGAATGTCAAACAATCTCGCTATTCGCTCATTCTATCCGCCGCCGCCGCCGCCGGATCAACTAACCCACCGCAGGGCGAGTTTCGACCGGCCGGACAGACGGATGGGCCGACCGACCGACCGATCCATCGATTGACTCTTCGATTGACAGCCTGCCTTAGATTGACTGAACGGTCACTAAATGATTGAGCAAACGAATGAGGTTAACGACGGCGACGACGATGGAGACAAAGTTGTTGTTCGAAAGCAGCGACCGAAAGAGTCAAATCCATTACGGGGCTGGATGACAAAGCTTTCAATTTGATGCTCTCGCCTCCTCTATATTATGTATGTAGTGACTTCTCGGCCTCGTTATACGCTCTCTGCATGCGAATTTCGGCCGCACCGCCGGCCGACCCATGGACGTACCGGCGGATGGATGAATTTGTCGCGATGAATTGAGCAGTTAGAGCGTGAATCGAGCAAAATTTATTGAGCTAGCAGGCAAGCGAGTGAGAGAGCATTATGTCCGATACAGACTCGCATCGAACGTGTGTGAGATGTCTCTAATTCACGGCCGACCGACCGACCGCTCGGCCGGACGAGCGAGCGGGCGGGCGGGTGCGACATTCGGAACTTCAGACCGACTTCGCTTGGGACCATCTGGCTGGCTGCTTGATGGAACGCTAATTCTCTTGTTGGTTGTTCCCTTAATGCTCCTGCCCAAACCCTGGTCGACAGGCTTTTGAATTGACTTGCTCACACTCGCTTCCCCTCTGAAACTCCCCACCCTCGTCTCTCGCTCGTCGTCCTTTCAGTGCATACTGACACACACACACACAATGCGGAATGCGACCAAGACTTCATTGTGAGTTGAAAGACGAAACGAAGTTAGGGGACGAGAGAGAAGGAGAGGAAAGCAGAGCACGCAAGGTTTTTCTCCAATCGAGAAAGGCTCAGTGCGAAGAGCGGGGGGAGAGACGCCGGGGGGAGAGCGGGAGAGAAAATGGAGAACTCTTTGCATAGACCTAACAAACGAGTCAAACCTACTCGTGAAACACGATCCACCATACATGACGCGGTCCGAGAGTTGGGGACCAGAAATTGATAATGAGCTCGGCTCCGAGCGAATCCTGCCTAGGAGTGCGCGCCTGAATAGACTGGAGGCCGGGAATGCCGGAATTGTGACGGTCTTCGTTTTCAAAAGGGATGAACTCAACGAATTTGAGGAAGAATCGACTCCCGGCAGAAACCGTAGGACGGTTCCCGCGGCGATGGATTGAAGGTCCCGCAGCTTTGAGTTTCGAGAGAAGGGGTACGAATTCGATCGGTACGCCGCGCTTCTGGTCGGGCGCTCCTCGCTCCACTCAGATGATTTTTCGCGTTGTGGCTTACTTGGCTACGCGTCTAGTTCCGTGCTTAGTTGCCAGCTCGGTTAGTAGGTTGTATGCTTGATTGCTTGCTTGTTTGGTCGGTCGAACGACCGACTAACTGGCTGGTTGGTTGGTTTGCCAGCCGCTCGGTCGGCTGCTAACTTGCCGGGCTGCATGCTCCGCCGTGTCGATGTTTGAATGCGCGTCGAGTGTTTGCTGTACACGACATTCATCGGGTGGCTTCCATTCTCCGTTTCATCTGTCTAGTTCGAACCCGACCGGGGTCGGAAAACGAGCGCCTTTGGAACGTTTGATCCTCACCACTCGCTAACGAAGCAACCACCAGCAGCGAGTTCGTAAGAGGTCGTAACAACAGGCTCCAGCTGACCGCCGCGCCACCGTCTCGACGGAATCAGCCGAGTGTTTGCTCGTCCGGAATGGCTCGCCTGAGCTCGAGCCGGGCGGTTTTTTTCACCGCTGGCCGGTCGGCACGGCCGAGTTCCGGATCTGATTCTGGAACAGAGGGTAGCATCCATTCCTCACGTCCATTGTGACTGCTCCGGGCAGATAGAGATCGTTGCGGGCCGGGAGCCTCCGCAACACGCGCGCGAAGACGGGAAGGAGACGGAACGAAATATCGAACGATAGCTTCGAACATCCGACTGCACTCTGCGGGAGTGAGAGGACTCGATTGGAAAATCCTCCATCAACGTACGCCTTGTGCTCGAAATAATGACAATAGTTTATCAATCTATACGTTGTCCTCCGTTGCCAGACCCAACGACCTACCTACCTACCTGGCGAGGGCTCGCTCGCTCGACTGATGCTTCTCCGGAGCCCTTTTAGTCGATTGCTGCTTGTCGGGCGAACCAACCAATGGATTGGCGGACGTACGAACGGATGGACGGACGGCCGAGGGAAGCCGCGAGCGAACGATGCTCTGTTCGTAAAAACAACGTCAGCCACGACGGCAGCAGAAGCCGGACCAAATCAATTTAAAATTCAGAACGAGTTCGAAGGGTGGGTGGGGCGATGGCGACAGCAGCGGTCCCGACCGACCGGGCGGTCGAAATGACGAATTGACCAAACCAGCCAACAAACCGTTCTTTCGGTCGTTCGTTCGGTCGCCCGCTCGCTCGCTCGGCCGATCGCCCGGTTCGCTTCGAAGTGAGCTTACCAGCCGGAGTCTCGGTCCGAAGACTTGCCCAGCATCGTCATCCTCGCACCGATCGGGAGCGCTTCACTTTGCGCTGTTTGTTTACCAAGAGACCGATTTGGGAAATTCTGATCGATCTGGAAGAAAAATGAACTCCAGAACGGGATCGCTGTACACATGAGAGGATCTACTGGCTCCAGGTCGACTGGAGCGGCTCGGAGCGAGCCGCGTTCCCCGGCGCGCCGAGGGGCAATCCGAGGGAGTGAGAAATAATTTGAGTCGGATCCAATAATGATAATAGTGATGATGTTCTAGAGAAGAAACTATCTGGGAAAATCTCGGAGCATCGCTCTGGTCGGGAAGCGCCGCTCTGGTATCGATAGGATGGCTTGATGAACCGATACCGGAGCAGGATGAATTCACAGAATGTGTTGGAAATTGATTTCCGTTCGTGGATCCCTGTTTTTGCTTCGTCTCCGGTTCAGACGATCTCTGGCCGATCGATCTTTCGCCGATGCTTACGAGCGAATGCGGTGCTGGTTGGAACAAAGAATCTCGTCTGTTGTTGGCTGCTGCCATTCTCCACCGGAGTAGTTTTGAGGTGGCCAAGCACCGATGCAACATCGATGGCACCGACACCGGCGACAAATGACTCGAGCTTTTTCTCGTCTTCCACTCGATTCATCTATTCCTCGGCCTTCCCTCCGGTTCGGAAACAGCATCTCCCGGATAGCGCGGAGAACCCTCTCGTCCGGTAAGTCGAACGGTCTGCCGGTACGACTTGGAAGTGAAATAAGCAAAGGGAAACCAAGACAGAAAGCTCAGGCACAACACAACAAGATGTGCGAGAGACAGTCGGACGTGAAGCTGCCAGTCTGTCGCTGCTTTCCTCGACAAGGAGAGGTATTTTCGGAGGAGATTGAACTCGAATTCCAGGTGGCACCGCCAACACATCACCAGCAGTGCCACCCAATCCTTCCAAGCCACCCAAGAGCACTCAAACCAGGCGGAATCACACCACCGATGCCCGATGCGTTCAGCACGCGCGAGATGGAAGCAAACTGAGCGAGATCTCTCACATGCTCATTCTGATTCCATATTTCTCGTTCTTTCCCTGAGCATGCCCATTTTCGTGGGAGCTCTTGGCTGAGTTTTTCGTCGCCGAGGTTTCTCGAGACGGGAATCAATCCGATGGGAAAGAAGAATTTCAGCGAAAAGTCTCCGACCGATACGCGAGGGTCGTAACCTTTATTTCGAGCTCGAGTTTGCTTTCCGCTGCAGTTGCCTGCCGGCTCCACTGGTGGTCTTCTCGAGGAATCTGATTCGGGCTGTTGTCGCATTTTCCCCACGGAGCGAACGAAACTACGGCTCCTAAGCGGTCGTTCCTCCGACAGTCCGTGGCGAGCGTTTCCTCTTCTCTATTTAGAGTCAAAGGAGCAGAGGGAAGAGCAGTGGGAATATTCTCCTGATGCCGACGGGAACTAGCTCGGCGGATGGCGCTGTGGGACAAGTGGGGCAAATCCGGAGACATAGGAGAAGCCGGGATCAGGGCCAATGCCGAATCGGAGGCGAAGCGGGCCTAAGTATGAGCCGACCGGCGAGCGCAGAAGGGTCTGTGTGCACGTGCAACCGACCGTGTCTTCTTCTCATTCTCCTGCTCCCCTAACGCCAAAGCAAAGAAATAGAGTTCTGCTGCTTTCGCCGCCGATTCTGCTACGGCAGCAGCAGCAGCCGTCTATTCCGCGTGGCTCGCTTTTCGAGCTTGTGGCGAATGAGAGCGTGGGGAGGAGGTTGGACGGCATTAGGAGTAGACGAGCGATTGCATGGGAAGCGGATCCGATGATCCGAAATGGTTGCATATCGCCGTCGGGAGAAAATGTTCATTCCGATCGATACGCAGTGATGGAATTCATTTTCTTCCGCCGCGAGCGCCCCTCATGCCCCCCTATCGGGGCTCTTATCGAAAATCTCACAAAAGAGGCGGTCGGAGCTCGGTAGTCTGGTGCTTGTTTTCTTCATTCTTACCGCGGCGAGCTAACCGGACCGCCGGCCGACCGGCTTGAGTTTGAGTAGCTTAATAGTTCACTTTGTTGTTGTTAGATGTCAGCAGCAGGTACCATCGGGAGACGTAGAAGTGAAAGAAAACTCGCAAGCGGGAGCTCCCTCCCTCGACACAAGAATATCGCCAGACTCTTGTAAGCTGTGTCAGTCAAAGAGCTCAAGAGCTGAGACAGCAGCAGAACCGAGGGTGCAAGCCCACAATCAACCACGTTCAGCGGAACGGCAAGTGAATCCTCATTGGAGAAAAGCACCGTCACAAAAGGAAGGCGTCAGACGCATCCAGGTACAGCGAGCGACTGATATTGACAGCCGATTGGTCCATGATAAGTTGTTTGGGGGAGCGAACAAGCAGGCCTGCTCGCTGAAAGAGCACCTCGTATCGCAGAAGGTTTGGGCCTCCTCAGAAAACAGTCCCAATTATCATTCTATCAATCAGTCGGTCGGTGGGTCCGTTCAAGGATACCCGCGGAATCGAGTTCGAAACGTCTTTCCCCCGCGTCCAGCGCCTCGCTTTCAGTCCGGCGAGGGGAACTTGTCTCCCTCAAGCCGAAATGAGAGATCTCGGCTCTTGGCTGTCAAGTAGGTTAAGATTCTGACGCACTGAAAGCTATACTCACCGAGTCCATTCCCGGAAAATCTGTGACGACTTCATTATTTTGTCTGGTCGACTTGATCTTTGAATCGACGGATTCGGCCGAGGACTACGATCCTCAGACACAAAAGACATCGATGTCGCAGCTTTCAAGAATGTCGCTCGACATTTGTAGAATCCGCTTAATATAGCCCTCGTATTTCCACCGGTCTATTCCGTCTTGCTGTAGTCGCTCGATTAGCGTGTGTCGGCTGCATTGTGACGATGGATTCGAGATTCGTCGGTCGTTGTATCGCTCCATGGCTGTGACCACGATCGATTTCGATCAGTTCCATGGAAACCTATCCGGGAAAGAAATACGCGTCTCGTTTGGTCTCTTGGTCTGCAGTAGCGGTGCGACTCGAATGCGGAATCGTAGGGGGTGAGCCCGATCGGCTGTCAATGAGAAATCCGAGAAACTTCGATTCAAGGAACTGTCAGGTCGATAGCGAGTTGGATCGAAGAATATCACGGCGACACTCGTAAGCTCCCTGGATAACGCCGGGCTGATATTGTGATGGCTCCTGCCGTTGAAAGTGTCGCTCTGGGAAATCAAGTGTTTGACGAGCGCATGAGTTATGAGTAGGCATCATTCAGACGGCTACGTTTTCAATGACTTGTGTCGCGGTTCGGCGCGCCCGATAGCGCTTTGAGTAATGGCCGTCTCCAAGAGAAGCTTTGTTTTTCTTATTCCCACCCACTAGTCAACTCTGTCGGCTCGACCAAGCCCCTTCGTGTGTCGGCCCGTTGTCCAGTTCAATAGCAGTCGATCAGTCAAAGCAGGAAACCTTGCGTGGACTACTTCAAAACTGTGTTTATTAGGTTTCTTCTTCTGTTTCCCGAACTTCAAGCGCTATTGGAAGCTCCGATATGAGAACTCCTCCCTCGGTATGCCGGACTGTGAGTATAGATGCGAATAAGCGCGACGGGTCCCGAGAGGCGTCCTCACACTTACTTGTCGAGTATGAATCATGGTTGTTGAAAATCCCTGTTGGCTCGGTGGTGTGTACCTACTTCCGTCTCGACGCCATTCCGTGTTCACCCCGTCTGCGTACGAGTTTGGGGGTTGTCTATCGGAAATCAATCGAATATGCAGGCGGACCAAATGCTCAGATGTCCGTGAGGATTAGAATAAAACTTCGGGAACGTCTCGCGAAAAGGTCGACGATGTCTCGGCTGCGCCCCGCTCCTTCGCCCCCGACG
Source organism: Galendromus occidentalis (assembly GCF_000255335.2). Lineage (NCBI taxonomy): Eukaryota > Metazoa > Arthropoda > Arachnida > Mesostigmata > Phytoseiidae > Galendromus > Galendromus occidentalis. The sequence continues at coordinate 102,336 of NW_003803982.1, forward strand.
ACAAGGGGGAGCACCCGTTGGAGACTCGCGTCGCAGTGCTCTTTTTTCCGCATCTATTCGTTGACGGGACCGCTTTTTCCTCAGGTGACGCTCGCTTGGCGTCGAGGAGTAGGCTTTCACCAGGTGCTGCCAAAGACCGGTGACAGGCGTGGACTGGGAACAGGAACACCAGCAGCCTTGAGCTGATGTTCCCATTCCCACTCGGCGTACAGAAAGCCGGTGAGCAGACCTAGCAGGCTGCTCGGTCGCAGACGCCTGAAAAGAACATCAAATACTAGGTACGATTATGCCAACAAACGACACTTTGTTGGCCACGCTCTAATGATTGCGGACTTATAATCACAGGAGCACACGGACACCCAAACTCATAGCCAAGTGCGCTCGGAAACGATACCCCGAAACGTAAACGAACGGTTGTAGGTCTGGCTTAGGGAATCATCCGCGTTGGCTTCTCTGCCAGCAGTGAATCAAAAGGCAGGCTGGAGTTTTATTTGTTTATTGTTCAAGCCGGGCCTCAAGCTGGTCGACTTCGCCGCCCTACTAAATGATCATCGTGTTTCGGATGATGCGCTGACGGGCTGATGCTCGCTTGTCTGACTAAGCGTCCTCCTGGTCGTCCGTCTGCCATTTTCCGCCGCTACCAATGCAGATGATGATAATCATAATATTGATGCTGATGAGTGCACACGATGAAAAAGTAATAAGCAACCCGATGCATTCGAGTAAGAAAGCCACGGGGATTTATCGCTCATGGGACTTCTCAACGAGATGACGCTGGATGTGAAGGTCGAAATCAGAACGGAGCGTCCGGGATCAACTCCATGACGACACTCCGACTGCGACAGGAAAGCATGTTCGAAACATGTGAGCGCGGGAAAAAAACATCGACTCCAACAAGACGAGGACAGCGATTGAGATATTTTGCTTTTTCGAAAAAGAGCGTCTCTTCGGAGTCTCCAATTTGTGATTCATGAGGTCCGACCGAACGGGGTCCGCGAGCTTGTGTCCATCGACCTGAGCGTGCCGTCCAGCGCGCATGACCACCCCCAACGACGTTCGGCCAGACAGGGTATTCGTGGGAAAACGAGGGTTGTATGGGTCGATGGGAGGATGGCGAAAGAAAAAGATGAAACGGAGCTCTCGGTGAAGAGCCACTCGAAGCGAGGGGGATAAGAAAGCCAGTTCACGGGGATGTCGATGGAACTAACCGGAATACGAAGCGGCTCGAGAGACTACGTGAAATAAAGCTCATCTTCGTCTGAAGTGTTTCCAAGGAGCTCCCTCACTCGAGAAAAACGCTCCGGTACACCGACTTGAGAGACGACGAGACGAGGTTAACCGAAAAAAAAATCCCGATACCGCTCAAACAGTTCGCCGACTCGAAGAAGCAGCGCTGCGCCGAGCAGTCATCAATAACCTTGAATTTTTGTCCCGCAATAATATCCAGGACCCAGGACCCATCGTACCGATTTCAAGGGAGTTCAGCGCACCCTCCGAATACCGGGACATGCAATTGAATTCCCATCACACGATGGATTTGGAATGAGAAACATTTTCTCTGGATCCATACAGTTCGCGCGATCATCATCTTCGAGCGAGTTCGGAGGAATCTTCAGGCATTTACGAACGAGGTCGAAATCTTAGTCGTTGGTCCACATGGACATCGTGCGGCTGTTGACCCTTCGCCAAATATAGTCTGCGTGCTTCGTATAGCGGCGGAGCAGAGAATTCACTCTCTTACTAGGAGGAGCGCACAGAGTCCTTTTTCGCTGGTTGACGAGCGTTGGCAGCTGATCAAAAACAATATAAACGCAATTTCGATGTCCGATGGTGGATTTCTTTCCCGTCGGTGCTGTATGATTGTGCTTCACGGAACTGCTGAGAATCGAATATCTACCGTCGAAAAGAACTCGTTCATTGTTGTTGTGTGGCCGAGGGTGATATTCCGGTGTTAGTCTCGACGGTCAGCATAAAGTGATGTTGGTAGACCGTGTGCAAAGAAGGCACCGGGGAACTCCTCCGGCTCCAGCAAACAAATCCCTCCGAGACGCTGGCGCAGTAGCTTGCAGGCTCCGTCGGTGTGTTTTCTCCCTTGTTGACCGTGAGCTTTCGGCGGTGCGGCCGATCCTTCGGCACTCGAGCTCCGCTGTGCTTCGGTCGCGAACAAGAATACCCCTCTTCTTACGAGTACGAACACGCTAATCCGTCCGTCGACCAGCTGCTAAGAGCTCTCAGTCAGTTGAATGCTCGAAGCAGAGCCGCTCGTCGGTGTGAAAGTCGACCCGAGGTCAGCCATTATGAAGACTCGACTGACCTTGTTGTGTCGGACTCGGATTCAGCACTCTGGCCGGGCTCCGAATCGAGCCACCGAATGGTGCGAGAACCTTGAACTGTTTTATTCGAGCGAGCGGTGTGGTACAACGTCCGAGACTGTTTTCCGCTGGAGCTTCCGATCGCTATCATGCTTTTGACAAGTATTCGACTTGATCGAAAAACATAAGGGTCTGATATGATTGCATGAGCATGCGGCCGGTGCCGTTGGGATTTGAGCTGCGGGGGATAACTCGAAGCGCATTTCTCATTTTCTGGCCCGGATGGAGCACGTCCCCATGGCGAAAACACCTTCGTGAGTGGTCGCGATTCCAGTCGAGCTGCGCGACGTACAAAACGGTCGCTCGGTCGTCGGATGGACAGCTGGATGGCTGAAAGCGTTGCCAACGAAAGTTGATAACTCCATCAGATGACTTCTGTGCGTCCCTGGCTCATCTGTCAGACAGTTTCTCGCTTGCCCCCGTAATGGTAACGACCCACCGAAACGACCTAGTAACAAAACTCCGCGTGCCCCTGTGGTGTCACGGTTGCTGTCACCACCGGTACCATCCTTACCACCGTACAGTCTTCTGCCGCAATGGTCGTCGCAGCGTCGTCGCTTGTGTTGCCTTCTGCCCAAAGGTATTTTCTGCGCTCCGTAATTATATCCCGTGTATACAGACGGCGATTGCAAACGGCAGCGGTATTGTTCTGTCACCCGGGCGGGGCGCTGGGAACCAGAGGCGAACGCAGCCGATGGTGTCCGTCAGCCCATTCGCTGTTGTTCTATTCATTGCGTTGATCTTTCTCAAGATCTTTCTCTTAGGATCTCTATGAAAAAAATTCTGCGCAGAATTATTGTTATCTCTGTTGAGGATAAGAACGTCGTTGAAAATCATTTTTCCAACCGGACTCACTTAGCCGTGGAGTTGTTTCGAGATATAAATGAAAACTTTGATCCCCGACTATTTCACGACGGACGTTCACTCCGATGACTGAATGGATTCTCAGAAGTTTGCATCTGAGACCAGCTACTTGGATATCCCGTTCCGGAATTCAGATGTTCGGGGAGCCAAACGATTCTCCCTTTCTCTCCATGGACGTGAGGACTCGAGTCCGTGGGGTGGTAGCTCGGTCCTGGCAAAAGATTCTTTAACTTCTTGTTTTTCCAAGAACGGTAGTCGGACAAGGTTGCCGAAACAATGTATATGAGGATTATGACGATGATTGAGTCGATGGCTGCAAACGGATCGGTCAGAGGTCATCGCCATATTATCCGAGTGAAAGCTGCGACAGCTGTTCATCGATTGGAAATTTCGCTAAAGTTTTCTCTTTATTCGAAGAGAACTTTGACATTTCTGTTGCGGGCCATGATCGGCACTCGGAACAGCTCGCGACCGTGGGCTCCCAGTAGAGTTCATTCAGCCTCAGCATGTGGTCCTGAGTTCGACCATCTGGCAAAATGCTCGTTGAGAGGAGACGATGTGTTTGAACAAGTTCCTGTTTTTCCCGCGCTCCCATTTGCTGCCCCAATCACAGATTGGGTGGCAGGAATCACTTTCTCCAGTTCAGTATCTCGTTAGACTTACCATTCTCGAGTTTCGCTCGACTGAAAAACCTCTACGGTCGTCGCCGACGAAACGCCGCGAAGCCGGAGCTTAAGAAGAGTGAATATTGCCCAAAATCGAGAGGTAGGAGCTCCATCAAGCTAGTCCGAGAATCCTTGGTGGAAACTTCTGTAAGATCGGAGCTCTCGTACAATGTCATCTCGTGAAGAACCGCAATCGTGAAGCGGACCGTCGGCTTTTCTGATGCGGCCGACAGTCAGAATCGAAGTCGATTCAATTTTTCCGAGGCAAAGTAGATTCCTGTTTGATTATATCACGCTTCTTTGAGCTTATATGAGCCGACCGCTGAGAATTTCGATGACCTAGCGCCGTCAACGCAAGGCCGCTCGAGGTGAGTTCCCCACGAAGAATTGAAAGCAAGTTGCTTTTCGCTCGCCGTTTCCGATTATGGTGTGGTCATGGTTGGTGGGAGGGTCGCCAAGTGACTGACTGACTGTTCTGTCTATCCCCTCGTCTTTCTGTCGATCTGTCCGTCCCCTCGTCTTTCTGTCGGTCTGTCCGTCCATTCATCCATCCATCTATCCATCGGATCCATCTGACCGCTTATCGAGCCAAGTGTCTTTTTCGCGGCCCCGCTGGCCGGTAGGCAAGTGCTCACCGACGGCAAGAGACCATAAGGGTATTCAGCGAGCGGATTTTAGGCCTTTTGTGGTGCGGCGGGCGACAGCGCGGCTAACCTTGCCGCACCCGTCTTTATTTCTAGATGCATTTTTCTATTCTCCCTCGCGTAACAAAAGCACGAAAGACGTCTAAATAGCGTGGGTCACTCTGGCCGTCCGTCCGTCCGTCCGTCCGTCCGTCCGTCCGTCCGTCCGTCCGTCCGTCCGTCCGTCCGTCCGTCGGTCAGTCAGTCAGTTGTCGTTGATTGCGGCAGCGGTGGTCGGAGGAACTCCTCGTCCTTGGTACACTTCGGTCGCGGATGAGTTCTATTCCTGGTGTGCTCGCGATCGTTCTCCAACACTTCATGGCATCGCGCTGCGTCACTTGCGTAGGGCGGATCCGTTCAAGCCGTCGGGTGGCATCCGAGACAATGAATCCGAAGTTTCAGACATCGGAATTCCTTTGTCGCCATTGATTCTTGATCGAGCAATCTCCGAATGCACCCCGAACGCGAACTGTATCGCAAGGAATTCGAATAGATTCTCTCGGAGGGATGCCGTTCCGAATCGTTTGTTTGTTCCACCCCGTATGTCATTCGATCTGGGTGAATATTCCGCTCCGAATATCACTTGTTCGTATCTATGCACTGGCAAGTCGAACTTTATTCCATGAAGATTCTGGAGCGGAAACGTTAAGGATCGATACAGTGATTTAATTGACCCGCTTGAGAGCATAACGAACTCGACTCCACAACAGTCTGAACAAGCGACGGGAATCATCGAGCGAGTCAAAGCGCTCGCTCGATTCGGTTTCAAGTTCCCTATGTCGGCGATGGCTCCGAAGCTATCCGACCATATTGGAAATGATTCTGCGGTCGAGTCTCGTAGCGCGTGCTCGATGAGGCAACAGGGATCGTTGGCTCCTTTACGGGTTTTCAGTTTCTCCAATCGACGGGATTTCAATTTGTTGTGAGTATGGGCTCGTGGAAGAAACGAAAAGAAAAAACGTCTCGAGCTCTTAGTTCTTTCGGTCGAAAGCGATGAACTTTGACTTCTGGCTGATGTGATTTTACACTTGAGTAGGAAAAATGCCACGACGTTTAATTGAATGTAGCAGAATGCTGCCCGCCGAATCGATATTTCACGGGCGACTCAGAGTTTTCAGCGATGGAAGAAGCTTTCGTAAAACCTGTTTCGACGGAGCTCAGATGACGTCATATGTGGAGGCTAGCTTCCACCCTCTCTCGGCATTTCCGAAAATTCCCTCACGCCGATGAGTACCGAGACTTCCGAGCGCACTTCTGTCAGAACAGGCGCGTGCGAAGATCGGACAATGGAACGGAATGCTCTATGTAGCTCATAATTACTGTTCCTGACGTCTCCTGGAGCTCCGGCGGATATTCATCGTTTCACTAGGCGCTCGTCACTACGTCTATACAGAATAAATCGAACAATCGCCTGTATGAATAAATTAGATTGTAGATGGAGCTGTCGTTTCCCCATTGCAAAGGAAGATGTTCAAAAAAGCTTTCGTGGGGGTCGGATCATCGGATGAAGTTTGTCCTGGTGTCATTTAAAAGGCGGCAGCGGATGTCACCGACCCGGCTTGTGAGCCGGCGAGGGGCATGAGGAAAAGCATCTGCCAGCATCGGGAACAATTTTCTTGCGGGTGGTGTGGTGGTGCAACCGCCTCTGTTGGTGGAACTTGCCTCGTGATGGACGGCTTTCGCCTTCTTTTTTCTCCTCCTCATCCTAACCCCCGCAATAATGTATTCTGTTCAGGCCTCGTCTCTCTGACCCTCGTCGCTTCCGCCCCCTCGTTGCTTTTTCCCGTTTGCCTCTCTCTCTCTCTGCCTCTCGCTGGTTCCCGCCTAGCCTTCTGAAGTTTGGTCGCTTCTCCCATTCTCCTGTTGAAACTAGATGTACGGCGCATTCGGGGGATGTGCTGGTTGTTCGTTTGGTTCGTACGTACGTCCGACCGTCTGCCTGAGCTCCGAGTGGCGCTCACACCGAGGGCTGCTTGTACTTCGCCCCGTACAAACACGGAGCGGACCTGCGCAAAATTTCAAAATTCACGTCGTCGATATCGGTACGAGTGAGCGAGGGCTCCTCCTCAGTTTTCGTTCAACCAGAGCTTCGGGTAAACGAGGTGTGCCTAATGTTAGTGATGCAACATTCGATCGAAACTTGCTGGCTCGCTCGTTCTTGAAATGCCTCGCTTGTTTATGACTCTTTGTTCAAGGGGGCTATTCCGTTCGCTGTACGGCGCCCTGACGCTCATCTTTGTGACGATTCCTCCGACCGGAGGAAAACTCGAGAGTCTCGCCGTGTATAGGATCCAAATTCGGATTTCTGGCGGTCGCCCGATGAGAAGTCACCGGTGGTCCCCGTTGTGATGAAGGATAAAAAGTTCGTCTCGAAAACGAAACACGGAGAGAAGTGGAAGACTCCGTCGAAAACCACCAACGAGCTGCCGGACAGAAACGCGGACATACGGACTGGCAAGCGGGCAAGCGGTCGGATGGCTCGTCGGTCGGCCAAAAATCATGGACTTTATTAGCGCCTGATTGATTGGCTTTCAGTCGCGGAGCCGAGTCAATAGCAGCAGCGTCAGTGGCGGCGGCGACGACGACGACGACGAAGACGCCAGACGAGAAGAATCCGGAGTCACGACGACCAAGCGAGTGAGCGGAACGAGGGACCGGCCGGCCGAATGCGCGGCGTGCTTACGGTCGTTCGTCCTGTGCTCTCTTGTGCTTGTCCGCCTGCCAGGCTGTCTGTTTGCTTGGTTGCTTGCCCGCCTGCCCGCCTTGATCCTGACTGGAGCGGACTTGACGGCTGCCGGCTCGGCAAACCCGTCGCCGGTCCGGCGTGCTCTGCGAAGAAAAGTTCATTATGTTTAGGCCTCATCGACTTTGAGAACTCCATCGTCGAATTCTCATTTATTTCTCTTCTATTTTTCTTTCCCGACGACGACATGCAAGAAGATGAGAGGAACGGACGCGATGAGCCAGAAAAAATAAAGAAGGAAATGAAACCTCTTTAACGGCGAGTCCCACCCTTAACTTGAACTCCTCACCGGAGAGAGCGTCGCGATCGACGCTCAGTAGCCTTTAATGGAATTTTCGACTTTTTTGTGAAGTCTCCGCTAAAGAGTTTTTATCCGTGGTGGCTCCTAGAGCACGAACCATAAATTAAATACCATCAACAGTCCCGCTGTATATTTTGCCCGAGGTGGACTTTCGATGATGATTCGATTATAATATATCTACTATAAGAATCCTCTGGGGCGAGGATCAATGGCTTCAAGAAAAATTCCGCGAACAAAAAAAAGACACTGAGTATACCAATGATAGTAACCTCGAATCACCGATGGGCTCTCTCGACATCGCCGACACCAGCTCCGAATCGAGGCTTTCCGCACTCGGCGGAAAACCCCGGCGTTGCTGAGCTAGATTGATGGAGGAGATTGATTTTCACGATTAATCTTAGATTGATGTCGATGACCACTGTGCATTCCGTCGTCGTCGGTGGAGCCAGAAATCTTCTTCTTTCTCGCTTCGCTCGTTCGATTCCTGTTGCTGTTTACGCTTCGCTCCGTCGAGGAGACTTGCTCTCCCGTTGTTCTGCTTTGTAAATTAAACAAACGTTGGACCTTCCTTTTTGGCTCTTCTCTCTATATTTCTATGGGTCGTTTGAAAACTCAGCAACAACGACAGCGACGGCGACGACGACAAGACGGCGACGAAGACGAGAGGAGAAGAGAATTGGGACTTATCCAATATCCAAAAGCTAACATCGCTCACCCTGCGGGATACCGAAAGAAGACGGAGCGGCGGCAGCAGCGTTCGGCGGGAGGAGAATAATAATACGAAAAAGAAAGGAGAGAAAACGGATGGACAGAAAACAGAAAGAGAAAATCTGTTCAGGCTCGTTAATGTTGCTGTCGGAGAGCGAGAGAGCATTTGTTTGCTTTCTCTCGAGCTTCATCTCCAAATCAGCTGTCGAACGAAACAATTTCCTTCTTCCTCTCCTGTTCTGGACTGAAATTAGCAATTTGAAACTATTCCGCTCGCTGGCTCGGGGTTCGGCGCCTCCCGCAGGTTCGTTCCGTCCCGATTCGTGCGCAGCAGCCGGAGGAACTACGACAGAAATGGTTCGAATCTCGATCGGTGATTCACTCGTGATTATCGACCGTCGTTGGGGTGGTCCGTCGGCCCTCTCGTGAAAAGCAAACATCCATCCATGAGGTTCTATTAGCCGGCCAAGGTATTCATCACATACAACCTCTGTGAAAAGTTTCCGAACCCCATTCGCATCATCGTTGTTAGCTGATGGGGTCTGTGGTGTCTTTCCTGGGGTTGTCATGATGAGTCAATTTTTCCCGAACATGTTCCCGAATCCCGTTCCGAGCGGGAGCAGCCTCAGAGTGAACTGCGCTTCAATCACGCAGAGAACTCGGGCCGCAGCCAGACGGTCGATAGTCGCGAGACGGGTTCTCACTCCGTCTTGTGGATGAAGCCCTAAGAATTCGGCGTCTTCGACTTAAGTGCATCAATGTAGTTGTCGACGGTCGCTGATGTTGACGAAAATCGTCGGCGATAGGATGACTTTCATGGACATTCCCCTCGTCTGAGGAATGATGGATAGAGATGAGAAGAAGTTTCACTCGATATCCGCATTCGTCCAATCATGAGCTTTTTCCTACGAAACGGATAAGAATCTGGTTCTCAATACGAAATCCCGCTTTCTGACAAACGCAAGGACCCAGCTGGAGACCCTCGTGGACATTGCAAGAGTTCTCTATTTGATCCAGGAAGGCGGCGCATCAGAGCAATTCTGCTGGACTCCCGATCCTCAGTTGTTTCGTCTGTTCTCCACACAAGAGATCTCTCGCTCCCTTCTGCCGTATTATTGCCGTCGCTTCATTCTGCTAGACTCGCCTAATACTGTCCGTCGACGACATGACTCGGATGCAATCCTCCTGGTCGTCTTTTGTTGAGCGAGATGCTTCCCTGGAGCGGCGTATTTGTTTTGAGGAGAAGAGACGGGAGAATCGACACCACTGTTTACGTGATTATGAAAGTGTTCGGCTTTCGAACGGGACCCTGTGTATTCTTCCGTGTTTTGTGGGAGGTTTTCAAGGAGCTGAGCCGTCGGGGAAGCGCCGTTGCGTGCAATTGCAACGACCGGAAAATCATCCAGGAAGACCTTTTCTGAGGCAGGAGCCGGAGCGTCTACGGGAAGCGTGGAGGATAGGCAGGAAGAGCATTTAGCAACACAACGGACACGGGGAGAAAACTCGAGGAAGATCCCCGAAAAACATTGCCCGCCCAGGGAATGTACCCCGGTCACAAAGCAATTTGCGAATTCCGCAAATTATTTGGGCTGATGCCGGATATCCCCGAAATGAAGGTCTCGGTCGATGCTCTGCAGCCTCCGAGGGTCCTGATTCGGAGATGAAACTCGAATAGAGCATTGGAACTTGAGCCGGGCTTTGGGAAATTATCATCGTAATTGACGTTCCTGCCTATACCGGAGCTTCCAGTCGCTGGACGATTGCGCCCGCTGCGGAGTTTCTAAATGTATGGATATAAGTCCATCCCTATCGGGGCGTCGGTTCGACTCCGCGCGTGCAGTCAATATTGTTCGGTGGCCGCAGTATCTGACATTTCCTTTGTTCGAGCTTTACTGAACAAGGGGTGCAGACGGACCTTCAGGCCTGCGGGCGGGCGCACAGGCTTGCGTTAATCTTATAGCTGGAGAATTTACTTAGCTCGAGCGTCGATAGCGTTGCCCCTCGCTGTGAACAAATGGATGTTCGAAGCTATGGGGAACAAATAGCAGCAACGTCAGCAGCAAAATCATCGACACAGAGAGAAACAGATGATGCCCCCTGGTGTGGTCCGTGCGTCCGTCTGTCGCTCGGTAGGTAGGGGCCATAATTCTCCGCTGCTTCGTCTGCACAGGATCACTCTCTCCTTCTTTCTTCACCTATTCTTGTTGTTGCCCCCTTCCTGAACGCGTTTTTTCTCTTGTTCACGTCGACGCTGACGTCGCCGTCACCTTCGGGAATTCGGGATCGATGTATGGATTACCACAGGCCCCGAGTATCGATTATTCGCGAACGGAAACCCATGGTTCTATCCTCTCATCAAAGATTTGACTTTCGAGCAATACGCTCCGGACACCGCGAGAACGTCTGAATTTCAATGCTCTCCCTGGAACATTCAAGATCTTCCCCCAACGTCTCCACGCGGGCGCTGACTGACGCTGAGCGCGCGTCCGTCAGAGGGTTCGAGTGTGAGGCGCAATGCTCGCGATGATAAGCTTCGTTACTGGCGTTCGCTAATCATCTGTTTGAGACTGAGCCAGTGACCGAGATTAATAGCGCGTTGAGCGATACCTGAAGCGGAGGCTATGTGGCTGGAGAAAATATCATCCCACATTGCGGGCATGGGCGCCAGAAGCCCAGATACTGCGAGGGACCAGATGTGTTTTCTCAGATAGTCATCGATCCTCCTCGCCTCACTCACTCATCCACTCGGTCAGTATTCTCCCTTCCATCTTTGGGGGATGCAGAAACAATAACGAAACCATAAATCCTTTTCTCTCGTTACGCTCGCTCCCGAGTACGCATTGCGTGGAACCAATCGTGGTGGCTCGCCCATCGGATGCAGACATTTTTTTTCTAGAGACTTCACGATTTGTGGCAGAGTCGATCTGGTTTGGTGGAGCCGGCGGTATCAATTCCTTTGTCTGTAACAAGCGACCCCATCGCGGGACCTGCGCAAGCCGCTCGTGTTTGCCCTCTCGGAGCAGCAGCTGCTCCTTGCGACGCCGCGCCGCTGCGGAAGAATGATCTCTCACAAGAGGAACCCTTCAGTCACCGGACTCGCTGTGGACCATTCCCGTAAACTTCCTTTTGCATTCTCCAGCTCGCTAACATCCCCGGCTTAATATTGGCCTAGCGGCTGCGACTGCAGAAAAGAGACCCTTTGCCCGGTCGTTCGTCGCTAAAAGCGACGGCACCAGCAGTCGTAGTATTCTTTGGGAGCGAGTCGAGTAGACTTGGTCGTTCCGACCTTTTCTGCGTCATTTTTTCCGTCTTCTATGCTAACCGGTCCCGCAAGAGGAGAGACCTTCCGAGCTCAGGAAAGGAGGGAAAAGAATCCGCTTCAGCTGTGGATGGGCTCCCTCCAGCAGACGTCGTCGCATCGGTTGCTCGCAGAACCTCGGACGGGGTGCGCGAGCATCAGCGGCTCCTGACCCGGGATTCATACTTAACGCCATTTGTCGGTTTCCGGCGACGTCCCTGCCCGCCGTATCCGGTCGCTGTTTTCTGCTTGTTCATCTCCTCCGTTATCATCGCTACCCCTTCGCATTCCGGAACCCGAGACGAGTTGGTCGACTTTGCTTAGGCTCGGTATGTTCCGAGCGTCCATCTAGCGAGCGGTGAGCGAGCGTGGACTCATCCGGATGGACCGTGAAAATGGACAAACAGACGTCCGAGTAAACCGTAGGAGACGTCGTGCAAACGTCGCAGAGCGGACGGTGCCGTCGGCGGGGACGGGATAGAATGCGAGAGAAAATGAAACTCGGTGATGAAGAAACCTCTGCATTCCACATTCGCTTCCTCTGAAATCCTGGCGGCCAGCGGACTTCCGGACGGACAGACGGACGCACAGACAGATGGACGCTCGGACGCCGCAGACGGCTCCCTTGTTCCTTCTGCTGGCGCAGGCTCCCTCTGAAACATTTGAATGCCACCAGTCGGACAGGCTCCAATTCAGACAGCCAGGCCAGCCGGCCTTGTGAATGTTCATTCTTGTCGAGAGTTTGTTTCTGCGTTCCTTCCTGATTCGCTCGCGCGAACGTCGACGTTCGCTGCAACGGCGCCGCTTTTCCTCTCTCCGAGTTTTTCCCTCGCTCGGAGCCCATGGCGTGGCTGACACGCTCGCCCTCTCGCATCTGAGAAACGATTCAGAGTCGAGCTCATTCAGGAGAATCAGACCTGGGATAGGCTGCAGCAGCAGCATTCTATCAGGTTCTCCCCCGTCGACAAGGAAGTCTTCGTCGCTCTCTTGTCCCTCCCCTTCTCCGCTTCCCGATAGATCCGGGGTAACACTGTCGAATTTGGAGGGCGTTCCAGCGATAAATGATTGTATCGATGTCCCCGATAACTTCGTGACCTCTCTTGAACGAAGGATCATGACTCCGTACTCTGATAGGAGTTTACTTGGAATTCGACATCCACATGATGTAGCTGTGCATCCGGGAGTTCAGGCTCCGGTCTTGTCTTCTACGCTAGCAGTCGACAACAAGTGTCTACGACGAATTCCCAGTGATGGATGCGCCACCGTTGCACGATCGATAGCCCGTTACGGCTCATGTAGTTTGATCTCGTAGAACGCATATAATTCTCAATGCGAGCGATTCCCCCGCCTCGTGCGGCAATTGTGCAGCTACGGGGGCGAAGCGCTATCGTCGGAGCAGTCGAGCAAACATTCCGCTCGATCCATCGAGCGTGAATGAATTTTCTTAGCGATTCTCTGCAACGACTTGACTTCCAGACCCTCGTCGTTGTTACTACTCGTCGCGAGTTGCGAGCGGTCCGACTCACAGCCATTCGTGGAGCGAGGGGAAATTACAGGGAGTAGGGGGGGGGTGGAGGGCGAAGAAGCGCCATTTGAGCGCGTCATTGCCCAAAAACACACACATGCGCTTGCATATATAATAACGTTAGGGGGTGCTCTTCTTCGCTAACTTCATTTCCTTGAATTTCCTCGAATTCGTCATCGTGACATCGTCTCTCGAAGTCGCATACCTACACCAGCGCGGGACGAGACGCTGAGAATAATATTTCCGAAGCTGAAACCGTGATCCGACAGGAAACGAAACTCATACTGCCGTGGTACTTATTCGGAGCAACACCTGCGATTTTGTAATATCGAGGAGGGTGCGCGGAACCGGCGAGGGGCAATCTCGTTCCGACGGAATGCCTCTCGTCCAACCAGGTTGGATCCAGGATGACATTGAGAAGGACTTTTCCGGAGTCCGGTCGCAATTCAGAAGCGCTCTGTGCGCGGGTACCGAGACGGAGCATGAAGCCATCGCCCGCGCGCCTCGGGCTCGTCGTTATCCTCGTCATTTGTTCGTAGCTTCGTTCTTTCGCTGAGTTCTGGAGCTCGTCCCAAGGCGGGGAAGAAGAGATGGCGGACGAAAACGACGGAAATCGGACCGAACGAGCAAGTGGGTTGTCGAGAGGTGGCTGCCGGAGGAAGGGCCGCAGCAGGGGCTCGGTCAGACCCCGAGTCTCAGAGGAAGCTACCAATAAGGCAACCCCTTGCCGAAGAGGCTCGAGGGCATTTTGTAATTGGTCGTCCTGAATTAGAATTACTTCGAAGCCTTCGTCGGTCGTGGTCTGAAGCAAATCGCAGCCCGAGGGCCGGCGTGGGGACAGACCGACGACCGGTCGGTCGCTCTCGGTCTGTCGGACGGTCGCCGGGAACTCGACTGCGCCAACAGCCCAACTTGCGACGGCGGAGACCGGGAGGGTGGCAAGCGGGCACGCTTTTCAAATCCCGTTGGGGCAGCAGCCAGCACGTTCCGTTGATGTGAGGAAGGATTCAAGTTCAGAATTTCAGAACAGCTACTTGCTCCCACGATTGTTCCCGTCTCTGGAAGCGGAGCACGTCAACCTCGATTCTCGGGAATTAATCATTGAATCGGCTGTATATATAAATCGAGATTCGTTCGGCGTTGCTCCGGCCTACTGCTAATTCCGCCACTTAATCCCGGACATGAATCGATGAGGAAAGTCCTATTCAGGAATTGTCGCGATCAAATCATGGATCCATCCACAAGGGCCGAAGGAAACTCCCTCTCTCCCTCCTCACTGGACGCTCGACCAGCTACGGGGAGAAGCTTCGTTGCATCCCCGAAAGACCTTATGCTATCGGAAACGATCAAGTCCTCCATTGGAATCCAGGGGCTCATTCCGTAATTGTTTTCCCGCAAAAATTCCTTCATTCGAGAATTCGAGCACTGCCGCGAATCCGGGCCTGGTTAGGAGACCCCGCAAGGGAATGCCCTCGGACCTCATGACTCACTCACAGATGAAGCATAACAGCCAGTACTTGATCCGTGGCAGCACAGGGAGATCTGTTCAATTTAATGTCGAGTGAGCGGAAGGATTTCCCGCTCTTCGTTCAAACAGCGGCGGCTCTCGAGTTGAGGACAGATTATTATCATTTCCTTCCCCATGGCCTCGTTTTACCGGAGATCCCGCCTGCTCTTGAAGGGAGATTTTTGTTCGCTTTCTCTATTCCCATTCTCCCGGGCGAACCCCGCTGTCCGTTCCTCTAATCTTACTCGCCCGGTCACTCTGACCGTCCGACCGTCTGCCCGTCTGATTCTCAAATGAGAACGTCTTGAGAACATTCCGATCCGTTCATGAGTCCGATCATCATCCCGAGACCCGTGGTCTCATCGATGAGCATCAATCAAGAATAGAATGAGCTGATGAATGAGCGGAGCCGTCCATCGATCAATCATCTCCCCGATGCATTCGAGAGCAGGTGCTCCGATGCATCTGTCCGCGGAATCGTGTCAATATCGAATATCAAACCCTCCTCGATCGGCGAATTGGTTTATTCCTCCGGTGACGGTCGCCCTCCGTTACGGAATAATGAGTAGATTATCCCGAGCCCCTCGATACGTTCGTCGGAGCCGGCGACTCCTTGTTCCTATATCATCTTGTTCCCATCGACCCTCCAAGGGGAAGGGTCGGTTCGTCAGTTAGCCACTCTGACAGCCGAGCATCCCCCCGATTCTCTCGATGCAGATATTGTGTCTATTGTCTGCTGAGTGCCCGAGTTGTACGGCGGCGGCGGGCGCTAAGGCGATCAGATAGAATGAGATTAGATTGTGGTGGTGCTGCTGGATGGAGGATCTCTGAAATTCAATGCCAAGCATTTCGAGATAGGCCTTGTAGTGGGAAACGAGGCGACGCGCGGGGAGGAGTGGAATAGAAAAACGGGAAGTAGCGGGAGGTACCGCTGAAGCGATGTCGCGAGTTGAAAGCAAGGCGGCGAGTGCGATAAGCATCAGCGAAAATAATATCATGATTCCCTCCTTCGGTGAATAATAACTGCTTGAGTCATCGAGAACACGAGCTGCCCAAGTTTATTATTATAATCATCATCGTTGCTGTTATTATGATTCGGCGAGGGCATGCGTTTGCTTGCGAGCGAGAGACATCCGTCGTGCTGAACGGCTCGGCGTTGACGACGGGCGCGAGGGTGCATTAGCGGCGACTCGAGCCGATTGGCCTCGTTGGATGTCTGACGTCCTCGTCGTCATCCTCATCGTCGTCGTTGTGCATTAGGCCGCGCGTAGTTTCATTGCCTCAGTCGTAGTAACAGGTTTCAAACGCGACCACTAAGAGCGCCACTGCGTGGCAGCTCTTATTTGCGGCAAAGTTGGCTGAGTGAGCGCATCCCTCCATCGCTCTTTCCGTCATAAAGCTCTTGGAAACGGGGTGACGAGCACGCGAAATCCGAACGCCGGATCCGGCTGGCGACGGAAGGAGCGACGGTAAACTTTGTGAGCGAAATCAGCGGTCTTCAACATCGCGGACGCCTCCTCGAACGTTTACTGCAAACATCGTCCCGCAGTCTTCCGGCTTCCCCGACCGGAGTCGATCTCTGACGTAACTCAAAAATCAAATTACCGAGTTCGGGGATGTCGCTCATCGCCGTAGATTTCGGATCGCCCACCTAATTCTCGCTTCGTATGAGGATGAGTTCATCAGGAAAGGGTGATCGAATAATTTCGAGGGGCGGGCGAGATTCCGCGCTCTATTCGAGCGATGCTGTGCGGAACATCTTGTTCGGTGTTCTGCTCTTGTCGAAAGAGTCACGCCTTGGTTCGTCCGCCGGAATGGGGAAAAGGCGGATCGGTGAAACCTGGCTTCGACTACCAGAGTCTGGTCTGATGTTTCCAAAGCATCGGGGATCTGCGACCCGGCAGTGTCCCAGGCAGGAGAGCCGCTTCTGTAGTCAACTTCAGCAAGCGAACGTGCGCACGAGCCGCTGCATGCCTCTCTTTGTTTCTCGCGCCCGTCCCTTCTGCTGGGCCCTCGTCTAAGAGACTTCTCTCTTTGAGGATCTGGTGAAACTTCGGAACAGACGCGAGGAACTCTGAACGGGGCGGGAGCCCAGGGCGGAAGGAAGCGAGCAGGGCTCGACGCAACTAGTTTCTTGATACAGCTGCGAGTCTTGCCGGGATACGGTACGGGATCCGTCCTCGAACTCGTCCGCGATGCTGAAAGTGACCTCTGGATCTTTTAGCGTCGGTACGCCATTCAAGAAGAAATAAGCAAAATCACTTGAAAAAAGCTCGAGCTCGGCGAAAACAGGGCAATCTCTGACAGAAACGCGACGACACGCGCGTACTTACTGAGATGAACGTCTGTTTACCCTCCTTGCCGTGACCTACGGGGCTGAGAGGCAGGCTTGCGATCCGACGGGCAGGATGGATGGCGTTTTTTTTCCTAGAGATCCCGCTGACTAGGATGATGTGACTGAAATATTTCTCACAGAATCAAGCAGGGAACAGCTTCCCTGTAGTTGAAGATGAGCTCAAAAATAAACTTAGAAAACACGCATCCTTTCGAAGTGGAGATTATCTCCCGGCGAATCAGAATCAGTCTCATCACGGAAAGCAATTATTCATCAAGATAAATACATATGCAGTAGCCTGACCCGAGCTGGTATTACGCCGACATAATGACTAATGTTCTCTTTTCTGCTGATTACAGGTAAATACCGGGAAATGGTGCCTGAAAGAAATTCAACGCAGCCCTGAGCATCGGACCAAGCCGTCGCGAGCGACGAAGCCACCTCCGATGAAGCCACACGGAGCGTTGAAATCATCGATGACCGAATTCTTTCATTTCATTTCCCTACTCACCTACTCCCTATCCGGGCCGCGTCCGATGAATGTTAACTCGATTCGAGAGAAAGCCCGAGATCACTTTGTGCTATAGGGATGTTTAAGCTCTCGGAGAACTTCGCCATTACGTCGACTTGCATTCAAGCCCAGAGATCGCTTCTGTTCTCCTCGTCTCGGACGAGCGAGCGGTTCCCATAAAGACCCTGCGGGGGCAGCGGGAAGGCGACTGACTGAGAGGTATCAATACCGAAGACGGTGAGCTGCCCGCCTGCCAGCCTGCTCGTCTGCTTTCAGAGCTAGCTAGCTTGCCAGCCATGCAGCGGGTATAGGTGGCGGGTATCTCCACTTGCACACTGTGTGTAGATACGGTCACTGGCGGATGCTATCGCCGACAACGAATCAATCTTACCAGACGAACATACGGGGAGAGGACAGAGAAAGCGGCTTGCTATCGAGTCAGTGAGACGGGTGGAGGTTGTGGAGATGCTGCACTCAAAGATTACTCGTCCCTTCGCGTTACCGGGCCAATCCTTGCCCCCCCCCCGCGCCTATGGTGACGAGCCACCACCTCAAAGCGATAGCCGGGCGGGCGAAACTCGACTCGACGTGATGCGACCGGCTCGCGCACGAACTTCTCTTTTGCTTCGAGAGACAAAACTCAATCCGAGCTCACTCAGAATGGGGCGCCGACCGGCTCAGAACTTCAAATGCCGTGCGAAGCAAGCATCTCGAAATAAAACTCTCGGCCCCGCGGACGTTGGCCTGACGTGGTAATGAGCTTCCTTGGAGGTTTCTCAGGCCGTCGCGGCGCTACAGCCAACAAGCGAAAGAAGACAAAAAAACACCGGGGGGAAGTGAGCAAAACGAATAGAACATGGTCGAGGCATTTTCATCTCCTTCCTCTGCTGTTTTTTAGACGATTCCCCGAACAGAGACCGAGGTCCGGAAAGCGGGAAGACGTCGGGGGAGCGGCTAGTCTCCCCTGCCCGGGCAGCGGCCCTCCACCGACGACGAACTTCTGTGGGGAACGTCCGAAGACTCGATCGGGACCGGCCGTTCCGAGAACCGAGCGGCTCCGTCGGGGGAATGATGTGGAGCGCGAACACGGGGGAGCCGGAGGGACTGGCAAGGCCGACGTGGCGGCGGTGGGGGAGGGGCAGGCTCTGATTGAGCAGACGTACATTGGCAAACGTTGGTTTCCCATCGCGAACATAGATCTCGCCGCTGTGGGACGGAAGCCTCGTTTAGTTGCCGGCACCGCAGCCTTCGTTCTGATCAGAGAAAAAAAAAACACTGCCGTTCTGCCGCAAGCGGCCGACGAGCATCGGGGCCGTGCTAGTGGCCACGAACTGACGCAGGAAGCAATTCTTCTCGTTGAACTCGCACCACATACAATTCGAGAGTTGGCATTGCTTTTTTTTTTCTCTTCTTTCTTTTCTGCTCCAAAAAGCGAAGCAAATCTTCCCTGCATGGCGATAGTTCGATCGGAATGCTTTGAAGGAAATGAATTCGCAGTTGCTCTATTTCTTCTGCTTCGTCACGAAGTGCGTCGTCGGTCTGTCCTCGAGTTTGGACCATTGTTGATCGAAACCGTTTTTGAGAGGAAAATCGCTCCCCCCCCCCCAACAAAATGAGTTGAGGGAATCTTCGAAATAGACTTCATTCCACTCGTCTCAAAATTTGAGAAAAAAACGGAGGCGGTTTCGAACCATGAAATTTTCGGCGCTCAAATCGAAGCTCGGAATCGGAAAGATTCCGCGAAGGAATGAAGCGGTCCGGTCTTGCGGAGATATCGTCCCCTGAGCTGCATTACATGCACGCTATCTACCGAAATTCTTTCATTCGAATCGTCGCAAGATCATCTCGGAGTAGGTACCTGTGTAGGCCAGGAATCTTCCGAATGGTGCATCGGCCGGAAGCCACGCTCCCTGAACCCTTGAACATCGATTAGTTATTGTTTTCCCCATCGCCGTGCCCCCCCCCAAATTTCCCCACGGATGACTTTTTCCGAGACTTCCGCGAGCGGCTCACTGAAGCTCAGAGGAGAAGATCGGAGTGAGGGAGGACCCAGTGGCGTCGAGGTCGACGGCCTTGCAAGCATGCCGGTCGGGCGGGCAGCCCGCCGCCCTCTGGCTGGTTGTCCGGTTGCATATTGAGAGGAGGGACCGCTCGGTCGCGCGCGCGCAGGTCCCCCGGTTCATATATCATGTGTGGCTCGAATCTATCCCCATATGGCAGCCAGGGCCCGCTAGCAACTTCGGGCACCCTTCTGTTTTCCCGATCGATTGCCGCCTTGTCCCCACATTTGGTGGGGGGCCACTGACAGTGGCGGGCCCCGGTCAGGCTGGCGATCCGCCCGATCATCAATTCATTCATCTGACCGCTGACCGTTCACCCATCAATCTATCGGCGGGCGTATCGATCCTCTCCTCCTCCATCCATCGACGTGATTCATTTATCCGGAGGCTACATAACGACTGAACGGTCTGCTCCAATGAACTATCGGTCGAGATCGCGGAGCCGCTTTCGAATTGGGACTGCGAAATCGATTATTATTAGCAGCGTGCGAAAAGATTAAACGTTCGAGCGGAATTGAGGTGATCGAGAAGTTCGACGGCCGTAGGAGCGCAGAGGCGCCGCGAAAATTCGAGCGCACACGCAGAGTGGCTTAGGGGCAGGTATGTAGTCAAGCGGGCAGAGAAGCTTTGATGTATGTTGATTGCTTTGTGCCGCTGCAAGTGCTGCCGGTGGCGGGGGCGTCCGGCGGTTTTGCTGTAACCCGTCGGAAGGAAATCTCGGCGTTTACTCGGCACTCCGGCTGCAATCCGCTCGGTCCGCGAGCGGGTGGACCAGCTGCGCGATAGAAAGTGAGGCGCTCCGGCCGCGACTGCCACTACCATCGCCACTGGCAACAGCGAGACGCTATGTAGTATATTATAGAATGTAAGCTCTGCTGCTCCATACGGGCACGGGGAACGGCTCCATGCGGGAGGAACAGGGTACCGACTGGCTGCCCGCTCGCTCGTCGCCTGCTCGAACGGTCAGACGGTAGCCGTAGTAACTTTTACGAGAGCGCCCGACTCCGCAACAGGGATCCAAGACGGCAGCAGTGCAATTGGCTGGGACTGGCTGTGGGGGTGGGGGTCGAGGACAAGGGGGAGGGACGACGACCGAATAGAATCAGGGGGCTTTTGGGACAGAGAAGGCAGCGGGTCGGCTTCCCTTAACAGCATCTCATCTTTCGAGAAAACATCGACAGCGCCGTCGCCATCATCGTGAACAACATTATCGTAACGAGGAGCAACAGCGGTCGCAATCCTCGTTGTAAGACAACTTCACTAGCGCGAAGTCACTCTTTACGATCTCTCAGAGCTCCGATTAGCCGCCCATCAGCACAGCTCTCCAGCTGGGTCGTCGTCATAACGCACGTGGGAACTTCGTGGCTGGGAGTTTTTGTCCAGACACAGAAAACAGATTGAGGCAAAAAGAGACTGAATGGGGAAATCTTCAGAAAAATGAACAATTCCCCCTACAGATAAGTCGATTAACGCTAGGGAAACATCGCTCTCATGCTTTGTCCGCTGATGATCCAATCGTGCTCGTGTTATTTTCTCTCTTCGAATTCGACCAAACTCAGGAAGTCGTGTAAACTTTTATCAACGCTCATAACGAAAGTTCCGAATTCGAAACTCGCCGAAATCCGGGCTGCTCTGATTTCTTTGTTGTCGGTCCCCAGCACGGGATTTCTGAATGAGGAACGTCTTGAGCAATAGACTCAATCGCTGTGGGTAAACTAAACTTCATCTAGAATATGGAGCTGACTTCAAACACGGAAGAAGCGGTCGCTGGACTTCGGGTGAGCTTGATCAATGTAGCCACGAAACTCAATAGAAGGGAAAACGAAGGCGAGTTTTCATGTTTTCGTGATCCGGAAAGTTCCCATCGCTGCGATATCGGGACGAAAAGAACTTCGTTCGAGTCGTCGTAGCGATTTTTAGGGCTGGCCATTAGAATGGCGGCGGAATCTTTGCTGGCTGACCGACGGACAATTCGATGCTTTGCTTTTCGATTTTCCTTCGGATGTTGTGGGCAGTCACTTCGCCAACTGCCGGAACGAGAGCCGGTTTGAGCTCATTATTCCGATGCTGAGGTTTCCAAGAAGCGAAATATTCGTAAGCATTGGAACCGGAAACTCGAAATAATAGAGGAGAATTCGACTCAGCGTTCTCGGAGTCAGAGAGCGCTCGGTCGGAACAGGAGCCCGAAGATCTCGGCATTTGATAATCGCCGCTCTCCGGGAGATGTTTTATGCGAAAATTGTGCAAATATCCTCGCCCACCCACCCACTCGGCCGCTCGTGATCGCCGGTGTTCGAGGGCAGTGCAAACATGTGCGGACTCGTAGGAAGGTTGGCTCACTCGGCTGATCTAATCATATTACTTTCTCATCCCGAATAGCTGCCGCTTGACTGGCTAGCTGGCGGACTTTCTCGCAATATTTTTCCGCTGATGATAGTCGGCTCTTCGAGGGAAGAACGGAAAGGAACTTGAAGGAAAAGACCCCGCTTTCTGGACGGCGACGGCGGACGAAAAGGGAACAGCACCACCATTGCTGCCACCGCCACCGCCAACGCCACCGCCACCGCCACCACCTAAACCACCAACAACGTTGACCGAGTTCAAGTCGGATGGTCAAGCAAGAGGGGAAACGAGAAAATTTAGTGGGATGGCCACGAAAGAAAAATAACCGAACGAGAGCAATCGTTTCCCCGCTTGCCCCGCTTTCCAGCTTGGCCGGTTGGTTTCCCCCGGAGCGGCGAGAGCGAGCGCATTCTGGAAGCGCCCTTTTCGGCACTCTCAGCTCTTTGAGACGCGAAACTTACCGCTCGTCACGGTCGGCTCGGCGGGAGACACGCGAATAACGTTCGTGACATCCGAATTACGACGGATATTTTTGTTCTGTCGCTACAGGAATTTCGCCTCCTATATGGAAATTTCTTCCCGCGTGTATCATTTTCTCGTTCGTATGAAGGAAGGATTCTAATGTTTTCGTATTTTGGTTTTAGCTCGTGTTCGCGGTTCGCATTCGTTCCTCGCTTCCTTCGTGTTTTTTTTCTGTTTCAAAGACGAAACCGAAGAGTTCCGAGTCGAACGGGGCAAGGAATAACTGTGCAAGAAGCAGACTTTGCGGTTACCGTCAGTCCAGATGGACTGCCCGTCCGTCGAAAATCCTACTCCCCAATGGCAGTTGAATTACCGTCCATATTCTTATTCTCCTAATGATAGGGAAAGGAAAACGTCCCACGTTTTTTTCCGCGGCAGATCATCCGTGTGAGACTAAACTCACTGCGATGGAATTTCAGAGTATCTCTGATGCTGCCACTCCGTTCGGGTGTCGTCTCCGTTGCGGAGCTACCGCGCCACGAGCTCGATCGACACTCGCGCGGAGGAAAAAAATTCCTAGTTCAGCGTAGCAGAAGAAAGTTGATTTGCCTACCGTGTACCTACATCTGCGAGGGATCCCTCGCAACCGGCATCCTCCATCAGCAACGGAGCAGTCCCAGCTCGGATTGCTCCTCGCTTCTATTTTCCAGTTTGCCGGGTTTCTGTTGATACACCTCAGAAAAGGGTGACTCTCTGTTTGACTAGATAGATGTACACAGATAGGTTGGCGGATCGGGGAATAGATAGATGGATCGCTGCTGGATTGATGAGCGGATCGAGAGTAGACACGTCCTCCGAGCGGTCTCGCCAGACCTCGTTCGCGATCTTCCGAGGCTCGCCTGCTCAGCCGAGCAGACTCGCGCGGGATAGACGAGCCGATACACAAACTGAAGCGGGCGAGCAGGTACGGAGCGGCAGCCCCGCTGCAAATATATATATCGCATGACGAGATCGAGTTTCCTCTGATTTAAAAGCGCAAAACGAGGGAGAGAAGAACGAAAAGGTACTATATCGAGCTGTTGCCGACGACGGAGGTTCCGCTCCTCCGAATATACCCGGCTCCGACGGAAATTCGCTGTTGCCACGTAGTACCACCCCGAGCGATCGTCTCCGACACGAGAGGCTCGGCGGAAAGTTTTTTGTCGTGGGCAATCTCAAGTCTTGGCGTCTGCGTCCTCGGCGTCCAACGCGTGGTTGGTCAAATAGAACCGGTAACGCTCATTCCGCCGTGCCTTCTGATGTTCCGGGGGAAACTTGCGCAATGTGCGCGCTAACAGGTCTACAGAGATAATGGCCAAGAGTAAGATAACTCCCCACGACAGCGACAATGAACACAATACCGCCTCTTCCCCCGGCCGTTGTAAGTTTCCCATTTAAACACCGCCACAACATCCCCTCGCCCCCCTGCATGGAGCTCTGCAGCGGTCGGCACTGCGGCGACGGCGATGGTGGTTGCTGCTGCTGCTGCTGCTACGTAGTACTACCACCGCTACCGTGTTCGTTGCGCGAGCGACATAAAACAACCCCTCCAGCTGTAGTGAAGTCATAAAATGGAACAGAGAGAAACAGACTGGGGGATAGATAGATAGTCGCACGAACAAGAAAAGTGGACGCGCCGACGAAGTTGGCCGGAAAAACTACCGCAATCGGAGTGAGGTCCTCCCGTACACAGCTCCTCAATAGGCTCGGAGTTTCCCGGAACGGGGCTGTTCCGTCCAGGTTGAACTTTTTACTGGATGTTCGGCTCAAGGTTGAGCTCATGCGGTCTGTAGCCTTACACGCTGTTGGAATTGTGAAGCGTGCGCTTCACACGGAACGGCTTCGACTAATTCGGCCATTGCGTCAATCGTCATGTTTTTATTTCACACTTTCTCTTGTACGCGTTTCCTCCGTTCTCACACTCTTTGCCTTTCCCGGCTTGGGAGCATTGATAAATCATCTCACAGAATGCTTGCGTGTCCGTATTTGGCCTAACGCGGGAATTGCGTCACGCTCGCCGTTCATAATGAACGAATGAAACACAATGTTCCGGCAAGTGTCACTTTTATATTTCTGCCTGAGCAGAGCAATTTCATTCTTCCGCTGGAAAAGAGGAGAAAAAGTCATCACGGGCAGCCGAAAAGGTCCGCGACCGACTCGGGATGGCTTTCGACGGAGTCGTGGAGAACTGGAGATTTCGATTCTCTCATCGCTCCAAACGACCGTGCTCGGAAAAAGCGGATCGTCGACTCGCTTACGGCTCAATGATTTGTATCGAACATACGCCGCCGGTTCGGAGTGCGATCATAACCCCGGTATAGGGAAGCGCGGCGCAATATGAGCCTCTACGCACGTATCATGTGACGGAGTAGGGAGCTATTCCTGGAGACGGAGTCCACTGTCTTCGAGCTTCTTTGGCTTGTTTCAGAAGAGAAATCGTAGCGTCGAATCCAAATGTCAGGGCGCATCGCTTTCGTCACGTTTCAATTTATGTCCCGGTCTGATTGCTCGAGTCGTGTGTGCGGAGGCGCGGACGCACGCGCTCAGATGCGTTCCACGACGCGAGTGCACTGCATTAGAGTCTAATTGATGTGCTCGACATGCTGCTCTCAAATGAATTCAGACAAATAGCGACGTTGTGACGCCGCTCAAATCACTGGCGACGCTCGGAACGAACGGCATCGCTGATTGTAATGATCGATACATCGAGTTTTCTTCCTTGCTCTCGGAACATTTGTCTGTCGGCGTTGGTCGTGTCAACCTTTCGTCTGCACCGTCTCGTGTCGTAACCTCGACATTCCTCGTGATATCCTCTTCCGGGATGAGCGAGAACTCGCGGAAGTGCGATCCAACGTCAGATCGTAATGTGTTGAGAGTGCAGATGACGTGGGCAGACTGAGTAATGTGCTGGTGGACAACGTTATGTACAGAAGTGAGAGGTCATACGATGGGGCATTGAGCCGATGTAAATTCTTCACCGCTCAACTTCGGCTCGCCTACTTCGCAAAGCTGACTGAGGCGAGCGGAGCCAACTCGAGGAATGCAGCGGCGAAAGTTCGCTCGGACGGACTCATTGCCCGTCCTTTCGCGCGTCCGTCTTGCCCCCCCCCTACGGAGCGACCGACGGCGGCCGCTGCTTCCAGGGTTATCTGGATGAGAGATGGGTCATAAGCCGAAGCGTGATGCCCGATTCGTACTGACGACGCGACGGAAGCGGCTATTTATCACGGGTCAACCTCGACGGAAGCAATTAGAGGACGGAACTTCACCTCCGCGTTGTTTCCATTCACCGCACGAAGCGATGCGAGCCATAATGCCGTAAATCCGTGGGAGGGAAACTCCGTGCCTATACGTACCTATGTACGCATGTTCATGTCGGATTCATATCGAACAGGATTCATATTGTTCTGCCGAAATCTGGTCCTGGGGCCTGCTGGTCAGGCAGTTCGTTCGTACGGACGGACTGTAGGTTAGAGCCCCACTGTATGGCTGCTCTCGAGGGATTTTGGAGCGAATGAGGACGAAGAAAAAACAAGCGTGGATAGACGAAAGCCGCGTAGCGGACGCATTTTGAGAGGCGGAAACTTGCGAGAAGAAAAAGAAACCTAATGGCCAAAGCATGTTCGACATTTTAACAAGCCTTTTGTGAGGTCCTGAGCTAGAACGAGCCAGCTGAGGCCTCCACGATCCGATTCGTCGATAGAAGCGTGTTTTTCTCTGAAAGGCAGTGCTTTGAAATGTGGAAACTGGAACCGACTCAATCAGTCGCCAGCCAGTTCATTAGATGATTTCGAAACTCGGGTTCCCTGGAAACGAGACGAGGATTGATCCTCTCCGGCGTCGTCGACATTCAGTTGATCCGTACAAAGAGGTGGAACGAAGATGAAAAGCTAAAAACGACAGCGCCGCCGCCGACGACGACGACAGCAGCGACAACGATGATTTGCAGAAAACTTGAGAGCAGAGGCGTACGAAGGATGGAGGAGGAAAATGAGAAGAAGGATGAAAAAAAGCGCTGAGACCCTGCGCTCTTCAAGAAGGCTTACGGTTGGATCTCTTCGTTTCGTCTGTCTTCCTGTCGACCGTCCGAGGTGTCCCGCCTCGCGCGGCGATGTGCTCGCTCCTCTACTGTGAGACCTTCCCTCGGAAGATCCCCTCGCGACAGAACGCTGAAGGCTTCCTGTTAGTCCTCCGATGGATATCGAGAGACACCTGCGACGACAGGGTTTCCTTTCCTTCACGGCGTCCGAAAGCTCTGGAAGACCTCGATTTCAGGTTGGAGTGTGTCGGAGTTTCGATCCAAACACTGATTCCGTTCTCCCGTCGAAGCGTTCTCGGGGTTGATACGATGTTCGGGACTGTCCGACGATTGGGGAGCTCAAAACACTCGGTCCGCCGAGCTGTCGATGGCGACGTAGTTGGCGTGTTCAAATAGAATCTTCCTCGGTCGTCGAGAAGAGGAGCAGGAATTGGCAAGCGACGAAACAGCAAGGGTGACAACAGGCCAGCCGGTTATTTCGTTGGGGTTGTTGTCAATCTGTTGTTAGCTCAGACTTCCTCACTAGCCAGCCAACCAACCACCCACCCACCGACCTACCTCCTGCTCCGGCTGGCAGGCTGCCCTCCTTCGCTCGTCCTCCGCCCCCCTGTGTCGAGGAGTCTTGACGCGTCACTAGCTTGTTATTGGATATCGGTTCAGAATGGACCGTTCGAGCAGTTGTCCTGTGTGGGAGATTAAAACTTCGAGCCATAGTGTGATTTCCCAGTTTGCTCTGTTGACTCTGCTGAGTTGCTCTCTCGGTCGGGGTGCCGTTGATTTCCAGACGGTCGGCGTTCGCTGCCGAGGGTTTTCTTCTAAAATAGCTCCAGAGGTGAGAGGAGAGAAAAAAACAAAACTAGCCCCGCCGCCGCTGCTGTGACCGTCAACAAGAAATATAATGCTGTCAATGTTGAAGCAACTAAACTAAAAGAGTCCCAAGCGGCACGCTAACTAAAGCAAGTTGTCATCACTTTGCTGCTGCTGCTGTCGCCGCGAAAAGATCGTTGGCCTGGCTGTCATCACCCGGCATGCGTCGAGAGAAATTCTCTCACTGCAGCAGTCCACCGACCCGCATATGGGAAATCATTCCTAACCCGGCTGCTCTGTTTCTAGCTAACTTATTTTGAAGCTCGCTGTGCTTTCAACGCGCACACCTTGACATCTGTCCAATCATGACGACGACGACGCGCGCATTTAGGACGGAAATCATTAGTCATGTCAGTTTACGCGTTGTCTGATGATTTCGAAAGAGCACTCTCCCTCGAGGGATCCAATCAATTTTGCTCGGCCACGATTGGGATGAGTCCCGAACCGAAATCCGAGTTGGGCATCATGTGCGGGAAACACTGTTCCCCTCAACATTTCGCGGCGCAGAGACGGAATCGAGGCGGGCGCTGCTTCCCACTCGTTCCGAGCTGGTTAGTCTGCTCTGAGCCCTGCTTTACATGGATCCGTTGTTCAGAATTCTTTCTCCATGTATTCGGACCGTTCGATGTATCCGAAGCTCCGAAGCAAGACAGGATAGCTGACTGAGTTCCATGGGAATCGGGGCGTATTCGGCGATGTCGTCGACGTAGTGGCCGCGTGTGTAGTTGCCTCGTTGAGTCGTTCCTGGTCGGTTGCGGATGCTCGGTGCACGAAAATGCAAAACTGTGCGAACGCTGAGAAAACACGGTGGGCGGATGTTTTCTGATGTGCCGCGATGAAAGTAGAAGAGAACGAACGTCGCTAGGTGTTCCGTCGACGTCTTGGTAGTCGTAGCTATGTGGGCTCGGCGTCGGCGTTGTTGTCGCTCTCGGTGGAGCACTTGTGATTGAAATTGGCATCCACCAGCTGTCTCATCGGAAAACTCATCCAATGAGCGAGCCCGAGAATCTCTGGGTCGCCTGGAACTTTGGCCACTCACTCACTCAGTTCGGCTTATATCCTTAGGTCTAGGGTACGTTCGAGGGCTATTAGATACCTAGCCCCCGCGCATTGGGTTTCACCCGCTTCCGGAATGAGATCAGACTCTCTCTCGCTCTCGCTCCGCCTGACAAGAGGCGGTTCGTTAGGACGCTCGTTGGTCTTTCGGGTAGTTGATCAGAGCCCCTCGGAGGATGATGCAATAAGGTCTTTGATTCTCCTGAACTCGCTGTCGGGCTTATTGCTCGTTTTCTGCAAGCTAGGCTCCCCCACAATGACTAATTTGGGTGGGAATTTTAATTGGCCCTCTCCTCCTTTCGCTTCTTCGCCGCCGGGCGCTCGCGCTCCGCAGCCTCCGGGGACTGAGGACCGTGAGAAGAAGGATTTCCCGTTTTCATTCAGCGGAGCAATACCAGAATACCATTGGATTTTGAAGCTGACAACTTCTATTATGTATTCGGAATTCCAGAGCGGAGGCGCTGTCGAGTCGGCGCCTTGTGCATGTCCCCCGCGTTTCTCGGCGAGATGCGGAGCTCCCTCGGATCATGAGGACTCGCAGCAGGGTGACTTGTCCCGTTGAATTCCGCGGACAACCCAGGAGGGGAAATGGTGTCGAAACGTAGCCGATGATTATCCGAGACAGAACTCCCAAGCTCTTTGCGTGCCTGATCGGGAATCCGCCGTCCTATAATGCTTCTCCTTCCAGAGGCTGTCTCGTCCGACGATTGTTTTGTAAAAGCAATGCTATTCCTTTCGTTCTCCCTCCTTGAGACACACCAACGACGACGGACGGACGCACGGATGGGCGGTCGGTCGGTCGGGCGAGTGAGCGGACGAGTCGGCGAGAGTGGACGGAAAGTAGGGTTTCCAATTTTGTGGAAATTCTCGACGCCTCCATCGCCTTCCCGCTATTCCGTGGGACCGAGTTCGGGAGGAAAAAAAATCTAAACGCAAGGTTTTGGCTGTACCGAGAGGAAGTAGTCCGTCTTCTCCGAGAAGCGGGAGCCGTCTGAAGTCTGGTCGTCTGTCCATCAATCCATCCATACGTGTGCTTGTCCGTCCGTTTGTCCCGCGGTCCGACCGGCGGTCGTCGACAGAAGAAGCAGCGAGGTGACGTTTCGGACGATTCTTGGACGGTCCCCCACCGAACGGGTCTACGTCTCGATTTTTCCGCCTTCCTCCTCATCGAATGTCTCATATAGCTCGTGAACCAGAGCGTTCCGGAGCTGGATTCTCTCAGAACATTCATTGCTGCAGTCGGTCTTTCATGGTGTCCCTTGCTCGAATTTGTGGAGCCGCCTCCCCCGTTGCTCCGTGGGGGAATCACCATGCCTTCTTCGTAGGGGTCGTATTCACGCCATCGCGCATCCTCTCGAGTCGTTCACGATTCACGATCCTGGAACGAAGTCCGAAAAAGATCCCAGACGCGTGATCGGTGACGGGTTCCATGGTTGCGGATATAAGGATAAAATGCTCGGGGGAAGAGGGAGGGGTGAGCGCCGCGAACAAGACAGAGGGCGGATGTGCATTGATCCTTTCATCTATACATTTGTCCTTGGCTTCGACTTCTCCCTATTTTTCATCGGTCGGTCGGCTCTGAGTAGATTTCGATTGTCCCTTTGTTCGTGGCGTCTCTTCTTTTCGATGCCTCTGTTTGCCCCCGCCTTCTTTTTTTTCTGCCAGTTCGCACCGCTAGCCGAACCCTCTCTTTTCTATCGCTCCTCCATTCTCTGTTGTTTGAATCCCACTCCTGAGGAGGTTCTGCGGGGAAGGTCGAGTAGCAGGAGCACCAGCAGGAGGAGGGGGAAGGGGAGAGAGACGAGGAAAAAAGCGCTCGACGGATAGGGGGTCGATAGATTGATGACGTTATCGAATGTCATATTTTTCCACTTTGCGACGCCCATTCCTTCCTCTCTGGGCTCCCAGCCATCGGCGACTTGCTCCAGCGCCCACCCGCAATTCGCAGTGCACGTATTCTCGGGCGAGATTTTCTTGAATTCTCAATCGAGCTTACGGACGCATTGCCGCGCGCGCCATCCTTGGGGGAGGCGGGTTCGCTCGGTCTAATGCGTGTCATCGTCTCGGGGCGCTTCTGTCTCGCGTCGTGAGCTGGGCTTAGAGCAAATATTCGATTACTTCATATTGTGTTTGTCAACTTTCCTATCTCGGAGCGAAGATCGCTGTCACGTCTGAGTGGGCTCGTCAACGACCGAAACAGTTACCTAGGTGTTTTCATTTTGCGATGTAATGTTATGATGTAACGTTTTGATGTAATGACGTTAATGACGACAACGATGGCAGCGATGATCTCCATTTGCTTTCGCTCGTATCAGCAGCAGTCGTCGTCGTCGTCGCCGCCGCCAACAAGCCGGTGTCAAACGCCTTCAGATAGCCGAGCGAGCGAGTCATCAGTAACTATGTCGTCTGTCCACACGAGAATGGTTTTCTGACGCTTTTCTGACGTTTTTCCGCAGACTCGTTCGTTTCGCTGACGAGCGACAAGTCGTCTTTGGCGTCTTCCACCCGTTTTCTCGCTCTCTAGATTTCGCCGCCGCCGCAGAAGACGACGTCGTCCAACAGTAGACGGACCGGTTGTTGAGAGTTTGTCACCCGGAGCCGTCCCGGCCACTACTGACAGCGAGCCTCTTGTACGGAGTTACTGACTGACTGACGGACAGACTGACGGACGGACTGAGGGACAAAGAGACGTACGGCTCGACGGATGAACGGCGGCAGACGCACCGACCGACGGAATGATAGTGATGATGACAACGATGATGATGGGAGCATTTAATCAGCGCCTGGTAGCTGCAGCATAAAACGACGTAATTTATTCGGATGTTGCTAACAACAAGAGTCCGGCAAGCAATTGGTCAGCTTTATAGAGATAGGCCTGGGACACGCATAGACCTCAGCGTGTTCATTGTTGTCGTCGTCGTCGTCTTCGTCGTTGTTGTTGTTGTTGTTGTCGCTGTTCTTGCTGTTGTGATACAAAAATGACTCGGCCGACGACAGAGTCGCTCTTCTGCAGTAGAGAAACAGCGGCGCTGAGCGATCATACGAGCGAAGACAGAGCGTCTCCGCTACAAATCATGTTTAATGATAGCAGCGGCGACAAGAGCGCTTGATTCCATCAGCGACATTGTGGATAAAGAGCGCTGCAGCGGCTGATGGAACGATTATTCCGAAGAATTTTGCTTTTTCTGTGAACTCACTCAGTGGTCGCCAGAGCCCAATCAGACGACTAAGAACGATACCCATCTCGTTCTGAAAGTCACTCCGCTCCGCTGCTCGACTGAACGGCCACGGCTGCCGTATACGGCAGACAGGAGGACGGGCGACGCAATGAACTTGATGAATAGCTCACCGGAAGCCGACTGAACGTAGCGGTTTTTCTCCTTCAAGGAATGAGCTGCGGTAATCTCTGAGCACGCGCCGGGATTTTTTCCGCAACTCTCCCTTGGTGAGATCCGTCCCTTTGAAGCGAAGCCGTCCGGTCGAGATTTCTTCCGTAGCCTCACTCCGGGCCCGATGCGACTCGAAGTGCTGATGATGGAAGCCGCTACGATGATGATGAGCACGAGGCTCCCAGAGCGGCTGCCTTGGTGGTGCGCTTAAAAGTGTACGTTGGCTTGAAAAATGAACTTTAAGAAGAAAAGCGAACTCAAAATACTGCCAGTGTCCACTTGGAAAACGCGAGCTGAGGCTTTGAATAAAAAAACAATGAATCATCTTCCCGTACTTCCTTCAGTCTCTTCGAGGCAGGCGAGCGGGCGGAGGGACGGGCGGGCGGAGGGACGGGCGAACGGATGGGCCGTCGGTCGCTCGGCCTGCCGAGTGGACGGACGGGCGAGCGTCTGAGCAAGGGCACTTTCTCCTCACTGTGAAGTCTTTTTTCACCCGCAACTTTTTTTCGGACGTCCTTTATCTCCTCCCTTCTTATGGGAAACGGCGGAAGCTTCTTTTGTTGCATCCTTCATTATTGTACGGTTCCGTGATGGTTACGGCGATAATAATTACGTGCTTGGAGTGCGCGTGTATACGTTGCCACGAATTCTGCTCTCTGGAGAACCTCGGAAGCTCTATCCGATGGCCAATGGCAGTAGGGCACTCTATCGAGCGGAGGATACGTCCATTCCGACAGACCGGTGTCGGCTTTCAGTAGTTAATTCGCGATTGGGTGCTACGATCTGTTCTTTCTTCGTTCCGCCAGTCTGTCTGTCGGCCTCATGATCGTTCGGTGGGCAAAAGTAGCCTCTCTGGTTTCCTCACGCAGCGACGACGTTGATGGTCGCGGTCGAGACGCCGAGCGACAGAGAGAAGTAAACCAAGAAAAACAGCGAGAGGAAGGAATGAAAAGCAAAAGAACCCATTACCGAGATGAATTGGCCACGCTTCGCTTCGCGGGACCCAACTTAACCAAACGGCGACCCTGTCTTCGAAGCTAGAGGAGGCGAATGTGAACCAAACAGTCGGCGCACAGCTTAACGTCAACCACACAGATTCTCAAGTCGGAAACTACGAAACGAAACAAACGGCTGGATGGATCGCCAGTGGGTTCCTATAGCTTGCCTCGGCTCCTCCGGCAGGATCAGGTTTCCTCGAAGCGATCCCGCGTCCATCTAGACATCGATCTAATTAATCTTAACGCTCTTCGGAAGATCAATCGCAGACGGACAGATGATATTTTTCCTCTGTTACTGTTCAAATTGATAAAACAACCCATCGAGCAGGCCGGGCAGCGACCGATCGACCCAGCGAGCTGGTCAAGCTGTCGAATGAAGCGTGGCGACTGACCAGGCCCAAGTAAACTGACCTTTCCATTAATTTTCGTTTCTCTTCCTTGTGCATTGGAAGCGCCCAGTGAAGCGATCGCCTTCGATTGGCAAAGTTTGAAATGTAACACTTGCTCTGGACTTGATGGTTGACTGAGTTTTCGGAATTTCTTATTTATTCCTCCTGTGGGAACGAGAAATGACAGTATCGATTACAATTCGAGATGCGGGAATCCTCGCAGACCTTTCGGCTCAGGGGTCTGCTCCGGGCGACGGGTTCTGATTCCGAGCGACGAGGAAGAAAACGAAAAAGCGAAAGGAAGCTGCCAACGATCTACCGATTTTCGCTCGCGCCGACACTGAATACAATACATACAATATTGAATATTGTCGCCATTGACAAGAGCGATAACGAGGCTTTGTTCTCATGGCGTGATCGAGCGCTCTTTGTGTTTCGTGATTCTGGAAACTGCTCCGACCACAGAGCGCCCAGCAGAGAACGCACACCAGAGGAAAACGTTGTCTCGTCTCCGGTTCGGAAAAGAAGCCGAGCGGCAGCGATACGGAGACCGCGAACGTTCGCTCTCCTCGCGTGGCAGAACGTCTTTTCGTGCACTCTCTCTCTCTCCTTGGATTCGTGTGATCAGTCGGGGGTGTCCCGAGTTCCCGATGTACGCGTTGCGAGGCTTCCTGCGAGAGCTCATCTTCCGTCTTGGGGAAATGGTCGGAAGAGCGAGGCTTCGTCCAAACAGGACAGTAGGAGCGAATGCCAGACGCAATTCACGGCTCTTAATTGAGTTGAGAGAGTTTGGATCCGATTGTTCATTCCTCATTGTCCCGTGTTCGAATCCTCTGTTTCGTGGTCTGAATTCGAGCGTCTCTCCGATTCGTCGGGGCATTGAGCCGCAGTCCTGGAAGGATTACCGAAGCGCTGCCTTTTAATTGTCTTTCTTCTCATCGGGAGCTATCGATACAGCTAGCATCTCGGTCGTCGTCCTTCCCTTCTTTCCGCCTCTTCCCCCGACACGTTACGCAGGGAGCGGAAAAAACGCTCCCGTTGACTCGTGAGGAGCACGCTCGGGTAGAGGAAATTAATGACCATTCCCGACAAGAGCCATGGCGGATTCCGTTGTCGTAGGAGGAGATTGAAGGTGGAAAGACGACTGGGTGCGCTCGCTTCTGCAAATGGCTCTCGACTCGTTGGGATCGGAAAGGAAAAGAAGAGTTTTTCGTTCCTCCCGAACTTTTTCAACCCAGTGGAATTTGGAAAATTCCAATTTTCTTTCTGGCGGGACCCGCGAGCTTTCGACAGATAAACCGACCGAAGAAGAAGAACCGGGCTGCGAAAGCACCGTCGGACGCCCAGACATCTCGTAACACATTCGAGCTGCCGCTGTTTTCTCCAGTTCGTGCAGTTTTTCTCCACGGTCTATTCCCGCTCACCAGAAAGTCGACAACCCCCTCCGGGAGCAATCCCAATATGCCTTTGCATTCGTTTCACGAGATGCCGACGTCGTCGCGAGACCCTGCGAAGCTCGTTCTCGTTCCGGCTGGATATTCTCCGAGTCCCAAGATTTGTTTTCCGATGCCATGCGTCAATTATAATATAGTTGCAGCTCGGAGTCGAGCCTCCATCTCGTTCGGTTTCTGTTCTCCTCCAACCAATATATTCCAGTGTCTCGCTGGCGAGTCCTGTGTGCGTCAGAGAATTCCGTAGATTAGCGGCTGGGGGCAACGACTTCTGCCAGGCATTTACGCGGCGAGCGTCGAGCGGAGGCCGTTCTCCAACTACATCGCGAGAATGACATAGAGTTCGGAAGATTCAATCACCAGTCGCGGAATTGATTCCCTATGTGGAGCGACGCTTGTGGAGCGGAAAAAGAAGAAGACCCAAGAAGAAGTATAAGCAGAAACGAGAGAGAATAGACGCCGCCACTAGAGAGTCGAGCTGCTGCTTCTGTCGTAGAACGACGCATCGGGCAACGTTCGCACCACTTGGTTCGATATTGAGCATCAACAGAGCGAGCGAGCGGGCGGGCATCAAGGCGGCCGTACCTCAACCGAAATCAGCTGTCGAGGAAAGACAAAATGAGAGCGAGGGAACAGGCGACAAATTGAATCTCTGAACGTCGACCGTCGGCGTGAGAAGCAACGAGAAGATAGCAGTGACCGAACAAGATGAGAGCTGATCGGAGGAGCCGGTGGCTCACTGGAATGGTAGTCGAGTGAGCCGGAGCAGTGACGAGCACGAGGGAAATAACGAAAGAAACAACTGCCCAGAACTTGCCTCCAGTCGGCAGTTAGTCAATCTGGACGGGATCGACGGACGGACGGACGGACCAAGTGACGGTC
Organism: Galendromus occidentalis; assembly: GCF_000255335.2. Classification (NCBI taxonomy): domain Eukaryota; kingdom Metazoa; phylum Arthropoda; class Arachnida; order Mesostigmata; family Phytoseiidae; genus Galendromus; species Galendromus occidentalis. Next base: position 137,823 of record NW_003803982.1, read on the forward strand.
GGAGGGACGTTTCTCGCCAGCTGTGGCCGAACACTCGGCTTAAGAAGAAATCTCCGATGTAAGAGAGCAGATAGAGGCATCAAGCAGTTTGTCGGCGGCACGGGAGGCGCTCGTTGACTTCGTGAAACAGCGACGTCGCCGCGGCGACAGCTAACACGAAACGCAAGACCGATATGATGACACCTCAGTCGGGTACAAAACGAACGAGGCGCGGAGATGCTCCTCACTCAGGTTACGCACGCAAAGTCAGCTCCCGCTTCACTTCATCTATTCGTCCGTCCGTCCCCATGGCAATCCAAGCATCCATCCACCCATCCGTCTATCTACCTGCACTTTCTCTCATCAATTTACGTGCGCTGTCGTCCCGTCAATTGTTTTCGACAGCGGTCCACTCATCAATCTGGTCGCATCTGCCGAGTTCGTCATTTCGTTTCATTGTTCGCCCTTCCTCGCCGGGCAATCGCACGGAGAGTCGCCGCGCGGTCAGTCTCTCGCTGCCACAAGCAAATCAGATCAGAACAGATCTCAGTCGGTGCTCGTCTCGGCCGAGTGCCATAGGACACGACATCGTGTTTGTTGAAGAGTAGGAAGAGGATAAAATGAAGAAGAATGCCGTGTTTTGAATTCAGTCGGAGCGACTGCCGAAGGACAAAATGGAGTTTAGCGGAGCGACGCATATCTTCTTCTTCGCTTTCAGAGAGGTTGCGTGCAGCAGTCGCCAGTCAGTGAATAAGTCGGAGACTGAATCCCGATGCGTACAGAAAAAAAGAACCGTTCGAGCGTCGATGGGACAGTCGGGCACCCATGCAAACAATAAACGAGCGAGCAAACGAAACATCGTGAGATTTTTCTCGAGGCATCATATTGCCGTGTCGTTTTTGTCATTGTGGCGCAGTATGCATCCATGCATGCGTGCCTGCCTGCCGGTCGGTCGGTCGCTTGTCCACTCATTCACTCATCGGCGGCGGCGGGTCTAACTGATAAGTAGCACCTGAACGCCTTGTTTCTCCGACGAATTTATCCTTCCCACGAATAGAAAGGATTCGTAGGATTCTTTTCAACTGTCTCGCGCTCGAACGGTAGCACGGTTGAGATATGAGTAGCAGCTCGATTCGCTCTCGAACTCCGAGAAGCGGTCTGGAATGCCACAAGCGGGACTCGGAGAGAGCTGGGCTCGACAATGTCGGTCGTCGCGACCGCCGTTGTCGCCAAGGAACAAGCGGGACTGTCGCGTGTAAATTGTTTAGAACATGTAAGTTCTCGACACGGCCGGGCCGGCGAAAGGGTAACGTCGGCCGCCTGTCTGAGGAAGTTCCCTGTCATCTCACCGTGGCAGCTTGAGTGGCACTCTCTCGATGTCCGCTCGTTCATTGCTGTCGTTGTCGTCCAACCCCTTTCCTTTTATTGCCACCAAAGTCCTCCTGTTCGCCAGACCGCTTTCATCTACGACGTCGTCGCCTGCTTGTGGGGGTGGAGAATCGGCGGCGGCAGCATGAGCTCGTGCAACTTTTCAATAAGCCCTTCGCCGCTATCCTGTAGACGACTACGTTCCGCTCGGTCACTTGAGCCGAGTGGGGCTCAGTTTGTTTCGACTGGAGTCGATTCGAAGCCTGAGATGAAGGGCCGGGCAGCCCGCTTGCAGTTGGGTCTGTTCTGCCGTACCCCGATGTCGCCATAATTCCGTTCTCCCTTCCGGCTCTACGCACTCCCCTCCTCGCATAAGGTAACGGGACGGCAGGCTGGAGAGATCGATTGTCGATAACGAACTGGACACGAAGAACGCTGTGACACAACGAGCTGCTGCTGCTGCTAGCGGTGATACGGCCGCCATCTAGCCGAAACGAGGAAACACGCCGAGATGAGCGTAAACGAACCGAGAGCCGGAACATGTCAGAGGGGGAAGAGGTGGCAATCGGAGTTGAGGAGCTAGATAGATAGGGGACGTCCCACTATATCCCGCTGTTCATATCGAGCCAATTCATCTCGAGGAGTCGAAAAAAAGGCTGTCGTTCGATCTTCGTTAGGTAGAACGAACCTGCAAGCGATGGAGCAACGAATCCACCGAGAATTTCGTCTTGGCGGATAGTTAGCGATGTCGTGAGCTGTTTCGCGAGTTTCGTCCACGAGCCAAGAGGCGCCCGGTCTAATTGAGTCTTCTTTCCATTTCCAGGTAAATCCCTCGTTACATCAGCGGCCGATCCCGGAGGTCCAATTGAGTCGCCCACAGCAACTCGGTCGGTCGGGGGAATTCTGAGAGTTAGCCATATCTGCTAATGTCGCCTCTGAGGCTACATCTGAACTTTTCTCCACTGAGATTGAATCCACTGAAATGAATTAAGGCCCCGAGAGCGTATCCGTTCACTTAGTTCACCTCGAGTGGAGGAAGGGGTATTCAGTCTGTAGTGAAACTCGTTCGCTCGACCGTTCCTCTCTGCTGCTGATGCCGCCCGCCGCCTCTGCCACCAGGGTTCGGCGGGCAGCTTTGCTTGAAATGAGCTCGCCTGTCCGAAGAGCGGGAACCCCGAAATAATATAAAGCCGCTGCCGCCATACCCGTCTTTACACCCTCCAATGTCCCGCGGGGAGTCTAAAGACATCACATTCCCATTTCTTCCACCAGCCGCTAGCTATCCACAGACTCTCACTCCACTTCCCCACCTGAACTCGGCCCACCCACTCACTCACTCGCTCAGTCGTCGCGGGCGAGCCGTCGAACGACCCACCCTGTCTAACAGGAAGAGAAAGAAGACAACTGGTAACCTTTTGTCGAGGAGAATAGCAAGTGCGGGGGTGCTTGTTCCGTAAAAACAATTCAGCTCCTTCAGACATGCCAGCTGATACGTCGACGGCGACTACGAAGAGACATCCTGGCGCGAGAGTCGGCCGCAGGACATGGACGGAGAGTGTGAGGATGAGCTGTCTTAGAGCGGTGCTCTTCATCGACTGTCCTTTGTTCCGCAAGCCCTAGATGGTTGTTGTAGTATGATCGCGCTAGATCAGCCTCGAGATCGGCTCTGACCGAACTTTCCGGCACCGTTCTGTCCCCGAACGAACCTCACGAGGAGCCTTCGGAGGAAGGGTGCGGAACGGGGCGGGATTCGCCAACTTCACCGCCACGGTTCAGGGCGCGTCTTCCTCGACCGATGAGCGGGAAAGTTCAAATAATTTATACGCTAGCTACCGCCTCAGGATCGGTCGGCGGGGATCGAGCGAGAGATGTGCAACAGAACCCCATGAGCGAGCTGGAACAATACGAAATAGCGAAGGCGAAAGGACTTGGGACTCGGAGAAGAAGAAAGGCGTCAGTGAAACGGGGGCCGAGCTCTTTTTTCCGCGTGCCTGGCGTTCGGGCTCCGTGGCTTCCTGGCCGACTCTCTACGTGAACGAAGAGATTTTCCTCCTGCTTGTCCTTTGCCATTCGTTCTTCCGCCGCCGCCGCCGTCCGTCGGCGCGCAGGCAGGCCTCGGTTCGTTTCCTTTCTGTTCCTTCTCTGCTCCTCTTTTTTCTCGCTGGCAGCAGACAGCCACCGTCCGTTTGCGAAATTTGAATACAAGGAAATATAGGCAGGCGGGCAGGTTCCCCATTCTCGAACGCGAGCGAGGAGGCAGACGGAGTGGCAGACAGACGGGTAGAAGGGCGGGTGGCAGGCGGGCGGGCGGGCAGGCGGACGAGGAGGTTGGAAAAAGCAGAAATAAAGGGACAGCTAGCACGCAAGGAAATTCAGATCCGATCCGGCTTCTTCCGTTCTCCGGTCTCTGTTCGATCGAGAGAGGAAAAAAGAAGGAGGAAATGCCAACAGCCAGCCGCCTATCTGGAAAGACGAACGGAGTGGCTGCCAGCCGGGCCGCCGCCTACCCGAAAGTACACAAAGCTGAATCTCCTTGGGGCTTCGCCTCCTCTTCCCGAATTTCGGACCGCATTGGATTTATTCGAGCTCATAGAAGGGTCAAAGTACCCTAAAGTCCCGCTGATAACGAACCTCGCGTTTAACGAGCTTTCCGTAAAACGAACCTCATGCATAGCGAACCCCGCGTATAACGAGCCTCGCGTATAACGAACCTCGCCTATAGCGAACCTCGCGTATAACGAACCTCGCGTATAACGAACCTCGCGTATAACGAACCTCGCGTTCAACGAACCCCGCATATAGCGAGCCCCGCGTGTAACGAGCCTCGGCGTATGAGAAATTTCGCGCGTGAAATGAACTTCGTATATCATTTTGGGGACAACAATGCTTTCGGGACTCCCGTTCACTATCGAAATCAAATCGCGGAGTTCCAAGCGGATTTATTGAAATTGATTTCTCGAAACGTTGATGTCAATTCTCGCAGATCATCCCATTCGGCGATCTTCATTTTATTTTCTTGACCTCGATCGCTGCTGAATCGTGAACTCTGCTTGATCGAGGTGCACGCACTCTGGAAGATGTTCGAGGAATGTCGATGTCCATGCTCGATTTCACTGTTTACTGAGCGAGAGCTTCGCCGCGAAATGAGTTGATTCATACCTCGGACCGACATGAAGCTTTGAATCATCGGTGCTTTTAGCGTAGGTAGGTAGGTAGGTAGCTAGCA
>NW_003803982.1:142415-194791 GCF_000255335.2 Galendromus occidentalis
GGTAGCATAGGTATGTTGGTAGGTAGGTACAATAGGCAGGCACTCGAAATCGAAAGGAATCTTAAAGCCGCTTCTCGCGCTCTTCAACGGGAGCTGTCAAAGATGATTCTTCCAGTGCGATGACGAAGCACACTCTTTGTGCTCAAATTGGTGGCTAGTCTTCGCAGTGTCTGCTGTGCGTATCTTTGCAAGATCGACTTCAGCTCGAAAATGAAGCCAACAAGAGTCTCCTATACGTCCCAGCGTAAACTAGAAGCCATCGATTTTGATAAAATCCACGGACAGGCAGAAACTTTACGAAGATTTAGCATTTCGAAGAGCATGCTGCATGATTGGAAAGCGAAAGAGGACAAGCTAAGGACCACCGGTAGGAATCGACGCGCTTTCCGGCGGGGTCAGGTATACAGTCGTGACATGGAAGCCAAAGTCAGGGAGTGGGTGCTCGCGAAGAGAGCGAAAAACCGAGCCGTGATGGTGAGAGACATTCAGGGGAAGGCTCTAGAGGTCATGCGAGAACTCGGCGACTTGAGCTTCAAAGCTTCCAATGAATGGGCCCGTAAGTTCATGAAACGCAATGACTTTAGCGTCAGAAGGCCAACAAGTGTGGGGCAGCCGGATCCCGAGGATCACGTCGAGAAGATTGAGTCGTTTCGGAAATTCTACTCCGAAGCGAGCGACAACATCGACTTGTCGAACATCGGTAATTTTGACGAGGTTCCGGTGCCGTTCGATATAGTCTATGGAAGAACCGTCGCACCGAAAGGCTCAGACAGTGTGAAAATTGATACTACTGGTAATGAAAAGAACAACCTCACTGTGGTGCTGTGTGTCACAGCCGCCGGAGAAAAACTGCCTCCTATGCTCATTTTTAAAAAAAGCTGATTCCAGAAGAAGATTTCCCACCGGGAGTCGTAATCAAAGCGAACCAGAAAGGCTGGATGAATGAATCCGTCATGATTGAATGGCTGAACGAAGTTTGGAGAGGACGCCGTTTCGCCAACCCCGACCCGAGCAAATCATTGCTAATAATGGACTCGGCCCGCTGTCACTTGACGGAGCGAGTGCGGAACGAATTGGAGAAGCATTCCAAGATTGCCGTTATTCCAGGGGGTTTGACAAAATTTTGCCAGCCCCTGGATTTAAGTGTGAACAAGGTTTTCAAAGACAACCTGAGGAAGTTGTGGGAAGAATGGATGTCGTCCGAAGAAAATGCATCCTATACTAATACAGGACGTCGAAGGAGAATGAGCTACGCGAAAATCGCCGAAGTCGTCGAGAAGGCATTTGAAGCGGTATCGGTGGAAGCGGTGGTGAACGGTTTCATGAGCGGACTCACACCGAGTGCTCGATTGTCTCCATCGACGAACGAGCAGGCAAATCAAGCATCAGATCACAGTGATTTTGACGACTACGATAGCGACCCATTCCAGGCTTTCCTTGTAGATCCTTTCCTTGTAGAACCTTTTTGAAATGTATCTCATGCATTAAACTCTCCGACTTTTCGGCGAATCTTTCAGTGACTCCTTGATGCTTAAGATCAAATAATCATTATTTCTCGGATGGGAATCATTGCCTTCGAACTTCGAACAAGGTATGAAGATGCTTCCGTGAATACGAAATTTCTCATTCGCGGGGTCGTTTATACGTGAGGTTCTTCATACGCGAGGCTCCACCGTGAAGCCTCCACGCGAGGTTCGCTATACGCAAGGTTCGCCATACGCAAGGTTCGCCATACGCAAGGTTCGCTATACGCAAGGTTCGCTATACGCGAGGTTCGCTCTACGCAGAGTTCGCTATGCGCAGGGTTCGCAATGCGCGAGGTTCGTTATACGCGAGGTTCGTTATACGCAAGGTAGGGATCGTTATACGCGGGACTTGAGGGTATTCCTTCAGCCGGCCGAATACATACGCGAACGACAGAACATCCGTTCTATTCATTTTCCGCGGGCTACCTTTTTATCAGTTTTTTTATTCTCTCTTCCTGCTCCACCGTCCTCTTATCCGGAGCCTACAACCCGCTCGGTCGTTCGGAGTTCGATTCGACCGGTTCTGGCGCTTATGCCCCTATGGGAGGCCTAAGCTAATTTGGCGAAGGCTGAGGACCAGAACGCGCGAGTGCGGAATGGTAGACATTGTATGCTAAGTACCTCGAACGATTTCCAGACTTCCTCGTCTCCCGTCGCGGACGAATGGACGAAAGGTCTGCCGTTCGGCGATCAGAACTCGGGTTCTATTTTAACTTCTATCTTAAAGAGTATCCCTCGCGGAATACTTTTACCAGTGTCTCGCGGAGCCAATGTCGCATAGGGGATGGTCGCAGGAATGTTTCTCAGTTTGATCGCGATTCGCTTCCATCTATCGTTTATGGAGGTCCTCAGGAACAACAGCGGACAGAAACAGAGCTCGACGTGTACGGGAGCAGAATGAAACCGAAGGAATAAAAGAACTCGTCAGTGACAATGAACTATGCGAGGAACACCGGGCTGGGATTGGGAACCGCAGATCCTCTCGCGCGATCGAGGCTTCCTTCCTGCGTAAGCTTCTTCGCACAACACGAATACTTGAACAGGCGCGCTTGGTCGTTTGCCGCCCCGACGCCAAAGCTGCGAACGAAGGTGTAGAATGAGCATCGGGAAAAAGGAGTTCAGAGAGCTCCGTGGTCGTCCACCAGCAGCAAAATGAGAGCGCTGCATCAAAATACGCGAACTTCTCTCATCTGCATCTCGAGATTAATCCGCTCGAGCGGGCTCTTTTATCGTGCAAGCCTCCAGACGTGCTACCACCTGCATCCTGGAAACTCGTTGTAGAGCAAGAGCGCGTGCTTTGATCGCTCGACATAAATATCCCTCTTCTGACTACACACTCCCTCGCCCCGTTTATTTCTCTCCGCTTCGTCTGGCCGGGACGCAACTCGCCGGTAGCGGAATGGCGCCGAAGAAAAAACTGGTCGAGTAAAGTATTTTCAGCGCGAGGAACGCCGACTTCCTCGGCGCGATCAATACGTCTTGATGGGGGGTGGTGGTGGCGGCGGCTCCGAGCGGGACCAGGTACTTATATTACGCGAACAAGAGGATTCTATACAACAACAAGAGCGAAGGGAAACGAGCAGAAGAGCGCCATCAGATTATGCTCTGAGAGCTCCGTGAGGAGAGAAATCCGTCTCTGGGATCGTCGTGTACTGAGAAAACCGATTCATGCTCGGCCTCCGGCAGGGAGTTTCGAGTACCGAGGCGATCCGGGATCGTCCGAGGGATCTCGACGACGACGCCCCCGACGACGGTGTATCAGGAGAGGGACCACGTCGCGGGGGCAGAATAGAAAATGAGTGTAGGAGGCCTTACGAGAACGACAAACGAGACAACGAACGGCTGGCTAGGGTGAATATTTCACCGAGCGACACAGTCGCACACTTACATTCATCCTTATTTTGCCAAATCAAGCCCTTTCTACCCCGCCGCTATCGGTCGGCTCTTTCGAGACTCTTACACCATCTGCAGAGTTAAGCTACGATCAAGCAGCAGCAGCAGCAGCAGTAATTACAAGCGATTGATGGCACTTAACGCAGAAGGAGGAAATTAAGGAAAGGCCACGCGATAAAGGGCGCTGTCTACGCTGACAGACCCCTCTGAGTATTCCCGGAAATCGGGGGACAAGGGGCCTCGATCGGCTTCCCGGCTATCGGATCCGCTGAACCTACGACAAAAATGTTGACGCTTGAGGCGGGGAATCCCGTGACCGTAGTTCGCTTCAGAACGACTAGGGAAGGAACCAAGCAGACGGGTGCGGGCAGTAGTTATCACTGACGGAGGGAAAAAGGATTAGTCTGGGATCATCCACTTGAATCCGCGCCGCCATCCATCGGCTCAGCGGACGGAAACAATTGCTATTCACAATCGAAGATCCTCACACACCCACATACTGTTCCTGTCCGTCTGCCTGTCTGTCTATCTGCTTGCCTGCCATTCAGCTAACCAGTCAGCCATCCAGACGGTCTATCCGCCCGCAGACGATGACGTCGACGAACAGATGACCCACTCATGCAATTTGCTCAAGGAGAAGCCGCATATCATCTTCGAGTCGAGCAGTCAACTGGAAACTGGTTGCTGTCAAGCTGTCAGCTTATCTTAACAGTTCGCCGAACCATTTGGACTTTTGCGCCTGCCGTTCAACACTGAGGAGGAGGGGAAGCTCCGGCAATCGACACTTCTACTCTTTGTTGGCGGGATGATATGGGCTTCGAATTAGAAATCGTTCGACGGATTCGCCGCCAGAGGATCTGTCCAACGCGACGTTCAGCTCGTACATATTCGAGCGCTCCTCGTCGGATTGGCTCTCGGTCGTCGTCGAGACACCGAGTGACGGTAAGCCGAGCTGGAGGACCCCGATGATAGGTCGAGCGGGTAGAGAAGGTTTTCTCCCTCGGAGACTCTCTGAGCGAAGCGACCTGGGTGAAACGACCAACAAAGATGAACTCGAACGAGGCCAGAGCTGGTTATGACGTGAGGCAGTGGAAGTCACCCAGATTCCAACGTTCTGGAGGATTGTATCTTCCGTGAGTCGTCAGGCCGGAGGACAACCGGTGAGAATCGGGGGGAAAAGCGGAATTCGACTGTGCAGTAATATTATTATCATGCTCGAGTCCGGATTATCGTATGAACGAGCCCAGCCAGAAGTTCCACGGGTCCTCCCTCCCGCTCGCTGCGAATTTATTCGGATTAGACAAAGAATCCGGTCAGACTTTCCGCTCCGATTATCACACTATTCCGCAGTACTGCACGCCGGGTGGTCACACTTGAAGAGAGGCGAAGTCGGAAAAGTAGCGTACCTATTATTCGGGGTGAGCATGCTGCCATTGCGCTTTTTCTCATTTTCGTCCCCTTCCGTTTCAAGGGGAGCGTCGGGCGGCGTCCATTGCAGTCGTTCTATTGTGGGTCGAACGATGGATCTAGCTCTTGGATTAGGACGCTCACTTCCCGACAGGAGGAACGAATCGGCTAACTGGATCAGGCTCCGTTTTTGCATCTGTGTGAGTGTGAGCCCGAACGCATTCCAAAAAATCGTCCGCTCGCATGGATCGCACTCGTTTTCTTCTCTCCTTGTCGTCATCGACTCCATTTCATTCTTCGTCCCAAGTTATGTGGCGACTCTCGACCAACCAGAGGGGGACCAATGTCAACCACGACGCTCGTGGCGTTCGGTGGTGGTACTTTAGCCTCTTCTTCTTTTCTGGCAATTTTTTTTCAAACAGCCTCTCCGGCTCTTCCTCCGTTTTTTTCTTGGTCGTTGCCGTTCGCTGCTCCTGACGTAGCTGTGGCTCTTGCTGCTCCTTCGCGTCTTGCATCGTCTTCGTTTTCTGCGATGCTCTATTTAGCTTGGCTGCGAATGAGCGAGCGAACGGACAGAGAGTCTGTCAGACGGACGGACGGACGGACGAGCACTCGTCCCGAACCTTACCCATGATATTTTTCTTTTTTTCCTCTTCTTCTTTCTTCGGGAACCGGTTTAGCATCGAATCCGTATGTCCGGTTGTTCTTCCTCTTTGATTAAGTACTTTGAAGCGAGTTTGAAAAGCTGTCACCACTTCTCCGAGTAGCAAACAACCGCGTCGAACTGCATCGTAGTCGCATCCAGTTTGCAGCCAATCGCTCCCGAATAACCGCTCTGACCAGCGGCATCAATTTAGCGTCGAGTATGCCCAGCCCTAATAACTTCGATTCGGCGTCGAGCTCGTTCGAGTCGGCATCAATCAGCTGTCGATTTTTCTCTGGTGGCGAACCGCTGCACGGAAATTCGGTACCGACAGACACGGTGCGGACAACGTCCGACAAATGTTTGCCAAGCGGTTCGTCTATTTAGTCGTCCCTAAAATTGTCCCTCTGGTCGGTCGTCCCTCCGGTCGGTCGTATGTTCCGTCGTTTCTTTCGTTGTATCTCCCCGCTCGTTGTCCATCTGCTGGTCGCTGTGACCGCCGACGACGTTTATCTATTCATAAGCAAACAATGCAACAAAATAGCAGTGACCGAACGGCTAACGAAAGGCACACGCGGAATCGCGTTGCCTCGAACTTGTCGACGGGGTAGACGAACCACGGATCAGCCGGCGGCAGCCAGTGAGTCCGCCCGCCCGTCACTTGAGCGCTGTTCGAACGGAGAACGAAACGATTCAACGGACGGAGGTCCGTCCGTCTGTGCGTCCGGCAAGCGCAAGAGCGATAGAGGAACCGACCGAGAGGCAATAAAACTCGCTAATCACCTACCTGCCTGCCTGCTTTGCGGGCCGACGTCTTTCGCTGCTATGGCCGGCTGTGCGTCCTTACTCATCCGTATCTTTCCGATGAAATTAAAATACAATATTGACCGACTGGCTGAAGAGGGAAAGATTTATGGCCGAACGGCCATTTCATTAAGTTTCGTAAACTCCATCGAAAGCCGATACTACGACGACGACGTCGACCGACACGGAATTCAGCCTTCATGAACATCGAACACACACTTACAGTGATAACGACGCACTGTTCTTGCGAATGGACCTTGAATTTTCGGAGATCCGCGGGCGGACTACGTGCGAAAATTGCCGCGCGTACGATAATCCTCGCTTGTCAGAGTCGATTCCGAGCCCGAATCATCTCGTTCGCTCGGGGCTTGATTCTGGATGCACATCTTGAATATCCACGTCGGATACGGTTTCCCCACGATCGGGCTTCGGAAATCCAAGGGAGTGCGTATTTGACACCGAAGAGACATTTCTGCGGCGGCTCTTGAGATCTTTCTACATGACGGTTGTCAGCTCTGGTGAGATGTGTCAAAGAACAGATGGAAGTATCGCTTAGGGTGACAGCGTTCTTCATTAAACAACTCCTGCGATATCTAAAATCGCTGCGGCAGGTGCGTCCTGGAGACATTTTTCCCATGAGTCTCCGCGAGCTCAGCCCGATACAGTCCTCTGGATGACAACAGCAGCGATTTGTCGAGCTCCGGAAATTCAAAACCCGTCGGGGGAAGGAAGTTCGCGGGCAAAGGAGTCGATGCCCCAGAAGCTCCGGAAAGTTACGAAATCGATGGCTCATGGGTTCCTAATCACGATAGGCAACTCGGTCTCGAAAAGCTGCGTTGAAGAACATTATGGCCAATTGAAGAAAGCTGGAAGTTGATGACCCCGTTTGGGTTTTTTTCATCGGCTTTTCACCGCTTTATCACTCACTCGCTCGCACCGTACTGCGTGGCCGTCCCGAACTCGCTCCAATGGCTGAACGTCCAGCGAGACGAGCATCCTCGGCGGCGCACGCAATTTAGGAGGCGGTGATTTTACTCTCGAATCGTTTTTCTCTTCGTCCTTTCTCGCTGTCGTTAAAATCTTGTGTCGACGACTGCGACGACAGCAGCGGCAACGTCGTCTCCGTCCCTAGCGGCAGCGGATCATAATACATGATCATCATCATCATGAGACAGTAAGTGAGGCAGTTCCTCGACGTCGGGCCAAGCACCGGAGCCGAAACGCGATCATAATTATCGGCAAACAAAGCACCAGAAGATCAGGTTCGACGGAGCGATCGACTGTCAGTGAATCGATTGTCCATTTGCGCAATCAATTAATCGATCACAAACACACACACGCGCGGACAAACAATCACTCAATCATCTAATAGGGCCCGGAGTTTCTTGAAACGCTCACGGTACGTTCGAACTCCGGGCGAACTCGCCCGACAGCGAGGAGAGTCTTCCGAACGAGAACGGAGGGGGGGCAATTACCTGATGTCACGTGACCCGGCCATGAATATCGGCGAGCATGGGCTTCGGCAGGCAGAAGATTGGCGACCGATACAAGTGTGTAGTACATACATCAGAAGGGAGCCGGAGACTGTCGGTCGGTCGGTCGTTTTTTCCTCTCTCGGTAGAAGTTTGCTGATCTTATCCGCGCGAATCCCATGTGAGCCCATCGTCATCGACGGCTTCCGAGATCCGATGTGAGCTGTCTCTTGTTCTTCCCGGCTCCGTCGCCTTCAGCGTCATCGTCGATTCCTTAGAGGAGTATTATGCCTTAGCTCATCGAGGGAAAGATAGTGTACTGGCGTGACGTGGACCTTCAGCTGAAGAGGAACGGCGGCGAGTGCTGAGCGAGGTGATACAGTATTTGTGAGATTTTTGCTGAATGAATAAAAAGAAGATAGATTGTGCGAACGAAAGCCGCCATCGAGGTGGCTGCCTGCGAGGTGCTTCTATCACTAGCTGACTGAGAAGTAGATAGCTGGCAAGTTTCTCGTCTTCGCGACTCACTCGGTCAGTTGCCGCCCTGGTGCCTTTTTTGGCCGTGTTTCCCTCGAGAGACGAGCAAGAACCTCAGCGCTTGAGACCCTTCCCTGAGATCCTTTCGAGGCAAACCTGTTGGCGCTTCGGAGGTTCGGCAGAGAAACGAACGGGAGTAATTCCAGCGCGGAGCTGATCTCGAGAAAAGACTCTTCCGGGGAAGGCTCTCCTCGCCGTGGGAGCGAATTCAGTGAAGTTCTGCTGTAGTCGGAGTCAATGGTTCGTGTTGCCGTATACCGACGGTGGTACAGGCTATCAGCGTCGGTTGGCCGCGGAGAAACAAGGACGGTTCCGAGGAAGGAAGAGCGATAGGGAGCTGGAAGCGTCTTCCCGTCCAGGCTTTCCGCCTCCTGCCGCGTGTGACGTTTTGCTCTTCTGAAGGAAAATTCCTCTCGCGCTGTCTGATTTTCCCCCTCCCTGGACTCGCCCGATCCCCTTAAAACATTTTGGTCACTTGCTGAAGCTGCGGAGTTGAACGTCTCACGGAGTTTACCGTCCAAATTATTGCCGAGCCGTTTCCCGTCTGCTTTCTGGTAAGAGGAAACACAATAAGCGAGCTCGGAGAACTGTATCAGCGGGAGGAGATTGTCTCTTTCGGAGAGCTTCTGCTCCCCGATCGGACGGAATTTTCTGTGGATAGGGTAATTGCGGGTCGTCGACTGCGATCAGCATCGCTCCATGAATACCGACGCGGCTCGTATTTGCTCCTTTGACTTGATGATAATCCCGGGCACAAACAAGATCGGAGCATGACTGGCTCTTCTTCTGGAAGGCCACTCTTTCCGACGTGTGGCTGAGACGGTATCGTGCCGTGAAGGGGAGAAGGGAACACCCCAGACATCAAGGTTCCGGGGGCGTTTTGATGCCCGAAGGGCTTCCGCCGAAAAGCCCAATCGGCCCTCGGATCCTGTGGTCTGAGTTCTGGAGTCGGCGCCGCGCCGTTGTTCGTTCCCTGCTATCAGCGTCGGGCCGAAAGTCACCGAACACGAAACCTACGTCGGCACCTCGGAAGCCCTCAGACCACGTTTTTTCGGTCGCTGGGCGAGCCCCCTGATGTTCCTTCAGCCTCCTCATTGAAGTTGACTTCAAGGGATGCTGTAAATCTCTCGTTTTATCTCTTCGCATTGACTGACTAGTCGCTCGGTCGACTCGCCGTTCGGCCCGGAGGACCGACGGACAGATGGAGTGCTAAGTTCTGCCGCCGATCAGCGACAAACTGGTCATCTACAGATTCTCTCCGTTAGATCTCTCGCGTTTCCCTTTTAGCGGCGCTTTCCCTATTCGCTGGTAGGCTCGTTATCTATTTCTTGCCTCACTCAGCGACTTGACTAGTTGGATCGGCCGGCTGCTCACCGAGCCGGCTCCGAAAGTCACTTGGACCCCCGGTAGTGAGGAATTTGTTAAACTCTCGCCAGAAGAGAAGAATGAAGAAGACGCGGATGATACCGAGCGGTACAGAAGATACGTGAGCTTGCGCAGACGATAATGAAGCTGAAGAGATAACAAACTGATTACTTTTCGCGGCAACAGCAGTGACGACAACACCTTCCATCTGGAGGCGCGAGATCCGGGTCCCCAAAAGACGAGCTCTCGATCATCCAAATCCACATATCGCTTCGAATCTAAGCCTGTTGCCCATTTGAGGCGTCAGCTCGAGAAGTCGGCGGAGATAGTTCAGGGACGATTCGACTCCTCGAACTCCCTTAATCTCACTCAGTGATCGCGTACGAAACATGAGGAAAGCCTTGCGGCATCTCACGATTTCAGTTCTCGTCGAGGAGGAAGTCGGAGGACGAAGATTTGTGTTTTCGGCGCGTACCGAAAATATCGGAGACCTCATTCCCGCATAATTTTCTGCCTGACATCAGTTTTCGGGAACGGTCATTGCCGTTATAGTCTCCGTCGTTGTTTTTATTTTCTCGTATTTCTTCTTGGGTCCGCATTGTGTTCAGCTCTCCGTCAAATGAAGACAAATGCCCCGGACGGGATAGAAGTAGGAAGAAACGAGATAGTTTTTCCCTTCGCTCCTCCTAGCATTATCGCCATCTGAGAGCGATGTCGCGTGCCTTGATGCTCCTCTCTCGGATATCCATCATGTGGAATGTCGACAATGATGAACAGAGCTGCCATCGCGTCGCAGAAAAGACACATTCGCTCGACGGCGACGAATGCTCAGTGGGTGCTGTCGAGCTCATAATTCGGAATGTCCTGGATAATAGCAGTCAGTTCCGTGAATCCCCCACGTCAGATGCTGCCGTGAAATTCCGCGGAACCCCCCTGAAATTCATCGGTACGGAATTCCTATGGCGACGAGCATCTTGGGGGAATGAGCCTCCTTCGGGAATAATCCTCAGAAGCCTGGAGGGAACTCTGGGAGTAGAAAAATGCCGCGCAACGGTGAGATATGATAGTCTCTCTGCCGGGCGCTGACTCATCGGCTCGTCGTGAATGGGTCCTCGATCGTAGGAACGAGATTTCGCAAAAGACTTCCGAAGATTCTGGACTGCCTGAACAATAGTTTCAGGAGTCGGATGACACATCGTTGACAAAACAGTATCTGCTCCCTCCCTCCTAAGTGAGTGGACTGCCTCTTTTCGTGCCTGAGAACTAGAAGCGCTTCCATTTGCATCACCATATCATCATCGTCGTTCGAGAGTACGCATCGATTCGGAAGAAGAGAGAATGTCCCGGGAAAAGCGGTCGGAGCAAGCGGGTCCAGAAGATTCTTTTTGATTGTCTGTTTCCCTTTGCCGAGTCTGCCGACGTCCGTCGTTGTTGTTGCTGTCGCGACTGCTGTTTCTGTTGTTCGTCAGTTCTTCTTTCCGAAGCATGACGAAACGTCAAAGTCGGACCACAAAAGACGACTGTCTAGAATCCACAGCAATCAAGCGAGTTCCTTCGAAGACATTTGAAACTGACTGACTGACTGGCTAGTTGGTGGCTCGCTCGTCGCTCGGTGGGTCGACCGGCTTGTTGGTCGTCGATTGACGGAGACCTCTCTCCGTTCGTTTGATGACTTACGATATAAAGACGAAAGGAACGTACTCATTTCGCATCGTCGCCTGTCTTCTTCCCTATCGAATATGAGCTCGCGATCGACAACTCCAGAGACCTGGAACTTCTGAGGGAATCTGCCGGCGAGTCGTGAAATTCCGTGGGAGATTCGAATTCCGACATTTTTCCCCCACGGTGGACACCCTTCGAAATTTCGATGCGCCGCCGATAAGATGCTCGCAGATAAGCGATCATAATACATTCCGGCAATAGGATTCCATTTGGCTCTTTTCGAAGCGAAGGCGCTCCGTGAACTCTCATTGATCATCATGATAAGAGCGAAGTGTACTTTTATTGTGAGAAAAGCTCACGGGAGTTCTCGATAACCAGCGTGAGGGAACCGTTCCGTCCGGGTTGCGAGACTCGCTCGTTCATTTCACGGACCAGGATCGTTAATCGATGCATCGAGTTCAAGACAAGCTTGTCTTGATTCTGGTCCCCATGCTGACGCGGAGCGTTCCTCTGCAGGCAATTCCGTTCTCGTCGCGGCGATTCGTGATTGTTTCCGTTCGCAGATTTTCGCAGACTTCGTATCGGAGTACGGGGAGTCACGGAAGATTAATGACGACCAGCTGGATGAAAGTATGCGGCGATCAATGGGAAGTGGGAAGAGATCGTGAAAATTTAGCAGAAGACCATTGATGCGCTTGACATTAGCGATCATTCGGCCGGCGTTGGACAATCGCATTTGAGCGTTTTCCATACCCGCGACTCTATTGTGCGACCATTGTGGCGACTTTCCGGGTAGATCGCCGGCTGCTGAATGATGCGCACTGCATTCATTCATCCGGTTCATTTCTCGGGGCAATCCGACGACTCCCGAATTCCGGGATCGTTCTCCCAAATATCATCTGAGGGTCCGAAAGAAATTCAAGATGAGGCTGAAAAGTCAGAGGGGGAAAACCCTCCCTAGTTCTTCCGATCGAAACCTCATCGAGCGGCGCGGCTCTTCGAACTCACATGTCTGATCACTGCATTGCTTTCGAGGAGCTCGGAAGACCTGGATAAACTCACGAGGGAAGCCGCGGAAGAAACACTCAGCAGTCTAGCAGCGAGAAGTCGCTCGCTATCCGAGAAGAGAGAAAACACAAGATGGCGCCCGAGAGCGTGCCTCGATCGAACCCGGGAGACCCGAGGAGAATGGGGAAACTTTTAATCAGCAGGTGGAGAGAGTTCGAGTGACAGAAAAAAAGCTGCCTCTAAGAGCAAGGCGCGAACGGTGAAGGGAAAAAAGGTTCCGGAAGAAGTCGTGAGGAGCAGAACGCGAACTCGAAGTTGCTCGACCTGACAGACCCATCGAGGCTACATATCCCATCCGAGCTGTCAAGCCCTCAGATCACCAAGAAGTCGTCCGACAGTCGGTCTCCCCTCGATTGTTGGTCTCCGTACAGTCAATCCCGGGCCACGAGCAAGCGCGTCTCGTCAAATCACGAAGCTCTTGTCTATTCCCGGAGAAAAGCGATATTTCGATCATCTTCGGATAAATAGCTCTACGCTCAGCCTGTTCCGCGAATCGCGAAACCAGAGAGTTACGCGCAGAGCTCAATAACCGTCCGTCGCAGCTGCGGAACGTGCAGCCACAGAAAATAGTTGAAGTTTCTGCTCCTCGACGCTAGGCGTATGCGATAACATGCCCGACTCGATCGCAAGCTCATACTTTGGAAAATTCATGTATTCAAAGAACCTCGAGCTTGATGTTTGGGTGGCCGCGAGGCCTCCGTGCTAGCTTCATTGAAACGCTTTGTTTGTTTTGCTTGAACCTCGTACGGGAATCTAAGGCTCTAATTACGATGCGGCTTCATGGCGTCCGCTCTCGTATGCATCTCTACCTCCGTGCTCGTAAGGCCCATGCCCACTTTCGCCCCGCAGCAATCGCGCGGACGAGGATTGATGCGTTCGAAATCGACGAGATAGTCAAAAGAAGCGGCTGGGGACCGCTTGAGCGCGGGCGGGATTAGCACCGACTCCCCTTCACGAAGGATCCGCGGAGCTCGTTGTCATGGTCTCGATGTTCAGCTTTCCTTCCATGGGTCGGGAGTCGGGACGAACCCATTCCTCATTTTGAGAGACAAAAGGACATGGGTTTGGTGATGTTCAGCTCAGATGGGTCGATGCCTAGCCCACATGGGTTCATGATTGTTCGGAACACCGCATGCCAGGAAATTATCCAGAGCTCCATCCTTCACTTCCGACCCATGGAGAACGTACATACGTTTCATATTGGGAGCATCGGTCCTGTGTGCAGAGATGGAAATTTCTAATTTACCGGAGGTCTGCAATAATAGTCATCCGTAATGATCAAGGTTCCACGATTGGATTGGAGCTTCTGGGGAAAGGGGAGGTGGAGGCACAGTAGCGAGCTGATCGCTATTCAGTCGAGAAGCAATAAAAAGCGACGAGCTGCGGAAAAAGTTACGCGCGAGCTCGACGGAATGTGCAGGGTTAGAGAACAATTGAGAAGTTCCGCCCACTCTGGTGCTGTGTCACCGGCACCCTTCAGAGGTTGTTGCACTATCGCACCACTCTCGCGGGAGTTCTACGAGGGAACGGCCTCGAGGGAAAATCAGACGACGAGGGATAGGTACGACGGCGGGGCGGCGAATACAGGGAAACGCCATCCGGCAAGGTGGCCGAGCGCGTCTGTCGGTCAGCTAGGATTTCCTTTTCCCCTTCCTGAGAGCTCCTCTTCGTGGTGTCACAAACAGGAAACACCGAGAGCGAGAAGGGTTAACGGAAGGATGCTCGCTCGCCTTCGCAGATGACTGCCTCACGGAGGGTTATTTGCGATAAGGGCGCCTAAGAGGCAACGTGATGCGAAAGCAAGACAGGAACACAGTCTGAGCGCTCGCTCGACCAACTGATAATTCAATACGACAGGGAACCATTCGCCTCGAGGTGTATGTAGAGAGCCCCGGTCTCAGGTACGCAGGCCTGCGGTCGGAGATCGGTGGCGGCCTCGATACGGCGCTCGACATGCGTGCTCTGGGCTCCGATCTACTGCTGACACATGGATTGCGCCGGGTTGACGGAAGTTTGGAGTTCTCTCCGATTGGGAACCCACTCCTCGGGGGAACCTTGGCGGTGCCTATGCTCAAACGGCCAGAGACCGCTACGGATTTTCCAAAAACAGTTCGCGCGGCTGGGCCTTAGCGCCCTCAATTCCGCTGCCGGGGAAACGAAGAACAGTCCGCCGCGGTGAAACAAGTTTAATCGCTAAACTCCTCACACCCGCTCCAATCGACTCAAAGAAAGTGCGAGCTGGTTGGAGATAATTAATTATCGAGCAAGCAGCAATCAGGCGCTCGTTCGGTCGTTCGTTCGTCCGCTCGCCCACTCAGTCGAATCCGACGCCGCGCCGCCTCGAGAAAGCTCGGCGGGAAAAGAGTGCACCAGACAGGTGAGCGAGCAACAATGTTTCGCCAGTCAAAATCGATGCTCAATCGAAGTATAGGCTTTACGAAGTTCCATCTCGGCTGAGTCGCTCCGCCGACCCGTCTCGAGCTGACAAATAAACTCGAAAATCCTTTGAAGATCGCTACCCACTGATCATTCTTCGTTCTTCGGATGGGGTGCGGGACGAGTTCGCGAGTCGGTTTTGTCTGAAGCTTATAATCCGGAATTCGATCGTTCCCCAACTTTGTGGAGTTTTTTTTTCGCCAGTGGAGGATATGTCGGCGACAAAGAGATCGTAGTAGCCTGAAAACTCTTTTGGCTCAATAGGGAAAGCTCAGCTTGAATCCCCCGCCTAATCCCTGGTCTCAGAGTCTATTCATATCAAAAAGATCCGAGGTTTCCCCACTGGATTCCCTGCCGCAAAGGCTGTCGCGAGCTGGCGACGAGAAGTGCTTTCGGACTTGGCTCCGAATTTCCGGAACGAAGGCTTGCTTTTCAGGGAAAGCGCTTGTCGGGATCGTTCGCAGTAAATCGTGCGAGCTCAAGGGGGAATTACCGAGAGAGAAGTGCGTGAGAGGTCTAGGAAAAGAGCAAGAAGCCCCAAGACTCCGTAAGGCCATGTTCTCCGCTGCTACGAGGACTCGAAGCAAGAGAGAGATGTTGCGTGTGAGAATCCATCTTTGGAACGGTCTCTGAGTCGCCGAAACTCGGCCGGTTGGGCTTCAGTTGGGTCACACCATTCCGAGTGGAACGTCTCCATGGGGGAACGACATTCCCAGTGAAGTAGTAGCCAAACAGCCGCAATTGTTGTCGCCCTAGTTCGGTCCTCCATCCTTGCAATCTCCACTGTGATTGCGAGACCGGACTCCGTTCCTCTCAAGAGCCTTTGTCCGGGAATCGAGGATGAATTGGCTACAGTTGAGAGGAATCCAGCCTGCTTAGTCCTAGCTCAGTCAGTCCTGCGGAGCTACGATCAGCTGATTCTGGCGGCATCCGTTAGCTGGCGGGGAATTACGGGATTTCGTGGACGGAGAAGATTTGCGAGCACCTCGGCGAAAATTGAAAATTTCGCTGAACTATGCATTCCCCGGTCCGGAAGAGAGAGAGATCGGACATGTTCGCAGGCTTCCGTGAGTTCATCAAGCAGCTCCGGTTCTCCTCGGCGGATCTCGTTCTTTTTCTCTGCGCCCATCTACTTACCATGAACACACGAACAGGGACCGCCTCCCCCGATGTCGACCTAGAGTTCTTATTCATTTCAATATTCATCAGCTTACGCACATCAGCTACTCATGACGACCCTCGAGAGGTCTCGTGCCCCGGGAAATTCGGAGCAGATAAACTGAAAAGGCGCCGCGTTGAGAGAGAATGAAGAGAAGCTCTCTCGCAATATTTCAGACACCTCTTTAGAAGCCGTCCCAGACCAAGTAATTTTAATTCCTTCTCAGGAGAGATACTCGTTTTTTTTTCCTCTCGAGGCGACTCTCTGCAACTGTTTCGAACCACATGCTCGACAGTACCGCTGGCGAGCAGTCGCGAGTCCGGGTCCCTGCCCCTTCTCCTTGAACCTTCTCTGCCGATCCCATCGGTCTGACTGACTACGATGATGACGCGCGCTGTGAGACCCGTCCCCCCGGGACATTCATGACGTTGAGCCCGATCTCCCTGCCATCGCAAAGTCGTCGCGCTCGTGAGCGAGAACCACGAGGGAAGAACTCGAGTTTGGAACCCTCGAGTTCTGCGACCCCTAAAAACTCCCTCCAGGGCGTCTGAAATCTAGGCTGGAAGACTTTCTGGCTCGAGTGCGAGGGATACGGAGCCTAGCGCAGGTCAACTCCCCCCCTCTGACTGAACAACGCTCCAAGAAGCATGATATCTTTGATGGAGAAATCGAACCATGTGGAGAATGTTCCAGAAATAAGACGCCAGAAACCCGGGAAGATCGATGCGCAGCGTCGTAACGTGGAGTTTTTGCTCCGGTGTTTCCGCTCCCGTGGGTGTGGAAGTCGCTGCTCCGATCTGTATCTCCGAGCTCCTGATGAAATTATCGAGATACGGAACACCGCCCGTGGAATATTATCTTCTCCGAGCATTCATATCAATCGTCTCCGCGGCCGCTACTTTCTCCTCGGGGCCGACAGGAATGTGAGGCGATGCTGTATACGAAAGGATATGCCATCATCTCGACTCCCGACCAAAGAACATGCCACGCTCTCGACTGCGAACCTTATGCGGTACATTTTTCGAGAGGAAGCTCGGAGTACTCCTCGGAGAATCTTGTGGAAAAGGACAGCTCCGAAATCGTGGTATCGCGACAGCCCCTCTGAGATTTCCTGACTGAGACTTGCCGATCTTTCCTCTAGGACAGAAAAATCCTCGAATCGAGGTTACCGTGCTGAGTCATTGCCGCGTAAGCTGAATTTTCAGCTCGTCGCTGCTGTGCTGGCGCGACCTTGAGGTAGCCTAATTCTTTTTCTTAGTGAGACTGCGACCCTTGGAGCAAGAGGAGGAGGAGAAAAAAACAGAAAGTAGAGTGAACAAGTAGAATATTCATGCCGTACATGGCAGATCAGAGAAGGTAGGGCAAGCCATCGTAGCTTGCTGGCTGACTGGCTGGCTGGCCGGCCGGCAGGTGGGGGGCATCGCCTGAAGAAGAACAGGCGTCTCATGCATATTGATGCCACTCTCTGCTCTGTAGTTCAAGTCAGAGAACAGCACGACAAGGGCGTCAGGTCAGGGCAGAGCGAAAGCTACACCGTGCACATTCCGTTGCAGGATGTATGGCTCGGTGGCGTTTTTAGAACATATTCGAGCGAAGGTCGGGCAGAGTGACTGAGCACCTAGAGTATCCCGGCTAGATGAAGGTTCCATGTCGAGCGACTTTCAATGAACAGTAGGAATCGCTTCAGAAAAAGCATAGAATGCCCCTCGCGGACTCGGGAGGGAATCCCGTCTATGCGGGGAAGACGCGCACGTGGATGAGACATCACGGATCACGGCTGTCGAAACTGGGTTGTACGATTTCTAATTCGTAATTCTCTCTTTTTTTGCAGTGGTGCTATTGGATACAACGACAGAAACTTCGTTAGACTGGCCGCGATATCCGTACGGACCGCAAGCGAGAACGCCAGGAGTAAGTACCCTATCAACACCTACACGTATGCCTAGCACGATACATGTCTCGTAGTGCATTGTATTATATTCTAAGTAGGAGTCCGATCTCGTTCGGAGAGAGCTGAAGGTCCATCTCTCGCTCGTTGGCTCAATGATTGATTGAAGTGGTTCTGCGAGAATCGTACTTCATCCCGAGTCGATCTCCTTCCCCGACTTGGGAACGTAGATGATCCAGCTGCACCGACACTCTCCTGATGAGTCGATTACAGTCAGAATGGATCCTATAAACTCGTGGATAGTCACGAGATGGACAAATGAGTTCGCAATTGATATCGAACAATTCACTCAGTCAGCCATTGAGGCAGAACAGAGCCGCCAGTCATCAAACCGGCAACCTTCCCACTATGGAGCCGGTGGGAGAATGTGGCCGCCCGTTCGCCATGGAAGCTTCGTCTATTCACTTCCGTTCGTCTCACCTACCCTCGCTCGCTGTGTGAGCCTATTATGCTTATCATATCTCCTCTGTTCTTCATTGGGTCCAAATTTGTGACTCATTTGTTTTCTTCCCCACTTCACCTTCCTGCCGCCTCAAGCCGGGCTTCTACCTCCCGGCTCTGGGCGGTCTACTTATTCTTCGACTATCGTGTGCTGCTTTGCAACTTCTCGCTGGGCTCACCTACTACACACATACTATATCGCGCCTGGAAGCATCACTAGCGAGTTGCTAGAGAGAGACCATAATTCCGAGATTTGATATGCCAGCAGCTCCCGATATGAGGAGGAGGAGGAGCTCGTATGATTCCCTGTCGGAAGGCGACATTTTTGGATCGCTAACGCATCCGTGCGCCTGATGTTCTCCCCTCCAGATGCGAGGATGAAGGAATTTCCGAGCTGTGCTTTTATGATCTTCGGGCGACCGAACCGTCTCTCGACGACGTACTGGAAAAGCGACGCCGACGGTATTGCGTGAATCGATTATACTTCGCAGTGAGCCCATCTCGTTTTGGTGAGAGGCCCCGATACAACATGCGTTGCATCGAGTCGGTCAACTCGAGCTCCTCTTCCTGCAAGTCGGCCTGACGACTCGTCCGTCCCCGGCTTCGCGTCATTGGAGCATTCGTCGTCCCACCGAGTGGGTTCCTCTCTCGAGATAACAACAAGACAATTAGATGTGGTCCGCCAGGTCGGAGTAGGGCCACCAGCCGCGACAGACACCTGCCCACAGCATAGGAAACGCTACCATGCACGGTGGCAAGAGCCTCTGCAACTGTCGAAGCTAATAATGATGAACGAATGACTCATCGCATCGCAACCCGCCGCCACGACCACCCCGACCGGTCGCTCCACCGGCTGGCTGCGGGAACCAGACCAGCTTCGTTTGGGTTTTTGTTTCCAAATCAATGTGCGTTCCCGCTGAGTTCGCCTCAGATGTTTTGCGTTGCGCGCGTCGGGAGCTTCCGAGCGGCTCTTCCCCGAATTATTTCTCCTCGTCGCAGTCGGTCGGGGAACGGCTTGGACGCAACGATTCGCCCTCATTCAAGTCGCCAACTTCGGTAGATGGGTCCGCATCAAAACATCTCTTTTGATCTTTTGAAACTCGGCCCCTCCCTGTGAGGCAGGAAACCCGAGGCCGGGATGAACTACATGGTTGACATCCGGCGTGGGAGTTGCCTCTTTTGAGCTGGTCGCTGAACTCTCGAAACAGAAGACGTCGATGAACCACTCCAACTCGCTCGGTAATCAGTGCTGATGGGATAATTCGCTGCGGTGGCGTTCTCGACTTCTTGCTGGCAACAGAACCGAAGAGAGGAGCACATGAAGGAGAATAGATTGAAATCGAGCGGCATCCAAAGCGCTTTATAAAGAAGAAGATTGTTTCTCCTTTTTTTTGACGCGGGAAAAGAGTCTCGGGAGCGAAATCGAATCTCGGCGCGTTCGACGCTGTTGTTCCTGTTGTCATTGTCGTTCTTGGAGCTTTTCCGTTTTGGTAGGCAGGCAAGCGAAAATCGGGAGAAGACGAGCGATCTGAAAAGGGGAATCAAGGACCGCCCCGAGTAGGGACCGAGCAGGATCACGTAGCAGGACGCAGGAAAGAGAGAAAAAAAATAAAACGACAAAGGCAATTTCACGATTCGTTAATGCTCGCTGTCTGTCGCTCCTGTTCCTCGCCCGCGTTCCAGCTCGCACTGTTCCCCTGTCGTTGCTTCTTCGTAGTCGCCTGCACTTCCCGTGCACTTGACGCTGGCTCGCCGACGGTGACCATTCTAATGGCTTTGCGAGCGTGAAGCCGAAGTAATCCGAGACTCCGATGCTTGTCGCATGCAAGTGAGGCCTGCACGGAAGCAACATCAGCTGGTGAACTACCGACGGGGCGCAATCGCACGTGCGGAAGAACACGAGCCGACCAACCGGACGATGGACCTTCGCCTGTTAGCCCCGCTGCTCCATGAGGATCACATCTTGTCGCCTAAAGAGAGTCTCCGGTCTCCGTTCTGTCATCATCATGGGAATAAACTAGAACCCGCGATGCTTGGGCCAAACTGAAAGCGTCTGCCCCGCGCTCTGATCGCTGCTACCGCGGGAGAGACAGTTGGACGGACAGCGAGAATAGGGGACCGTGCAGCAGACAGTCCGCACGCAGACGAAGATGAAGACAAAATGCACACCGCCCGCCGCCGCTGTTGGGATGCGCGACAGTCGAAGAGTAAATGGTTGCACGCACCCCAGAGGTTACCGCTCGAGGTGGTCGCTCACCCGTCTGTCGTATGTTGGGAGCCGCGGGGAACTTGGATGGACCGAGAGTGAACGTTATTCGTTCAACTGAAAGAATGAGAATGCTTTTTCCTTCGTTTTTTTCCCCGCTCCCTCGGCTCGTCTGTCTGCATTGCGGCCCCTGTCGGTCCCTCATTGTCCGGGGCTCGCAAGCCGGTCGGTTGGTCTCTCCGTTTGTTTTCCAACTGACTGAGAGTTCGTGAAGTCGAAGTATGCGCGTAGGGTGAGCTGGGTGGCCTGTTCCATACGGTGACGGAGGCCCCACGGAGACAAAAACGGAAAGACTCAAAGGAAAAAAAGTGCTCTAGTCACCACAGGGGTGAAGGGTGAACCAAACGTGGCTTGGGACAACAAACACGATAGGAACAGGGCTCGGCGGTTGAGAGACGGGAGTGAAAGAAGTGTACGTGGTTTGAATGGCAGAAGCTTCTGCGAGAAGGGGCGAGAAGACGAGTACGAAACAGGCAAGAAAAGAAGAATAGCAGCAGCAAGCCGCGGCGGTAGTGATGTTGGCCTCGTCGGTACGCTCGGCCGAAGTCAGACAAGCAGCAACGAACGAGCCGTGGGCAGACGGGGCAAGAGATTACTACACGACCAGAGTAAGCTCGCCGCGAGACAATAAAACCACAACGCCGATTAACAGAAGAACGAGGACGGGGGATAACCGGCGAGAGCTGCAAAACCAGCCGCGCTCCAGGGAAAGACCTGCGAGGGCTATTACTGAAACCATCGCAGAGAGCCTGATGCAAGGAACAAAAAAAAACGCCTTGTTGAAGTAGAGCGCATTGCAGAACAGAGAATATATGGATATGTTTGTTACGACGCGAGCTCCCGGGAGAAGGGTCTGCGGGAAGTGAAGGCCGACTGAAGTGACCCTCGTTGGCCGCAATATTATGCGTACGTATTCGGTATTTATTCGCAAAGGGGAAACGAAGAACCTTTGTTCCGCAAGAATGGATACGGGAGGGAGCGGGGCCTGGAGGCAAATGAAGAATGGGAACGGAAAGTCTCGCACTAAAAACGAGTCGGCCGCGCTCGGAGGGAGCAGTGTCCTGAAACATTATGATACGGAGCAGCGAGACTCGCAGATGTTGAAGCAGAAGACATGCGAAAATTCCCCGTGAAACGGGCAGCGAGAAGGCGGAAGCTGACGTTCTCAGAACGTCTGTTTATCTTCACTGATGGCTTCTCTTGGTAGCCGGGCGAACCGGTCTGGCGGACGGACGAGCGAATAGACGGCCGATCTCCGGCCCCCGCTCCCGGTTGGTCCCAGCTCGCTGCGACCGAGTCTTCGCAACTCACGAGTGCGGGCTCACCCATCTGGGGGGTTTCGGTCTCGGCGCAGCTCCAACTGCCGCCCGCGTCGCACTTGCTAGCCAGGCCAAAGTGGTGGAAGGAAGGAGACTGATAACGTAGTGAGCTTACGAGCGGGCGCCCGCGCGGGCGAGCGAGCGAAGGAGTTCGGATGGTGTCATTGTTCTCTCCATCTCCCCGTTTTTCCGAATCGGTTGTTGAGGGAAATCGAGCTCCGCTCGTCCGGAGGAGGGAATCACGGAGGAACCCGATACTTCCTTCGTATTGGTCACGTTGACGACTCCGAATGAGGCTAAGATTCCAGTGAACTCGGATCTTGCACCCCTCGGAAACCCCAACGTTATACGACTGCTCGAGCTCTTTAAAGGTCGAGATGCAGGACAAGAGAATGGGGAAAAATGAGGATCCGTAAACTCCTCTCCCATCGAATCAAGATCTCGGCCTGGCCGTGTGAGTGACGGGCCGTTCTAGGTCCGGGCAGCTGGTGAAAATGGCAATTTTTCCTTTTCCCATAAAGTCGGTCAGGGCGCCGCCGCCAGCCGCAGGGGCTGCGCCGAATAACCCCGCCGTCGCCGTTCGAATCAGGATGAAGGGGCAGGCTTTGAACCGATGAAGCCAGTCCGCACACTGAGTTACGGGAAATCGAACTCGAACGAGAGGGAAACGCTTCCGAAGGGTCGCGGGTCTGCCGGGGTTTGGCACGCCATGGTGCGGGTTCAACGCCGCTCTAGCGTCGTGAGATTGGCGCGGAAAGGCCCTCCACCATCGGTGGGTCACTCCGTTCGTCCGTCCGTCCGTCCGTCCCTACATCCAACCAGCTGACACCAGATGGACATATCAGCAACATCTGTGCACTCAACTGGCACTCTCTACTTGTTCATCTCGTCCTTCTTCATGAACACCAATAGTCGACGGAAGGCGGATGGCCAGGCCGTCTGGTCGGGCGCTCGGTCAGACAGCCAGGAGAAAAGACGAAAGCGAAGAGATCAGATGAATATTAAGTTCCTTTACGCTTCTCTAAGCCTGCCTGTAAGCCGGTCCGCCGGCCCGCACGCTCGCTCGCAGGCCGGCCTTCTCTCGCAGCCTGGGCCTGTCCGTCATTCACTAGCTACTCGTCCTCTATGTTTCCTCGCCCTTTTCCCTCTGTCTCCCTCGCTCCCGATCCCCAGATCCTCGTCGAGTGAGTGACTGCTCCTTCCGCCCTCGCCACGTTAGCTAGGAGGCTAAAAAAGAAGAGTGGCTCATATATGATTACATTCCGCTCCTTCTTTCCTATGTGCAGGGGCTCGTGTTCCACAAAACAAGAGCAAACCCATTAGAGGCGCGGTGTAAACCGCGGCCTCGCTCAGATATTCCTTCCGCGACGGATGGTACGACGAACCCTGATCGAAGGTCAGCGATCAAACACCCCAAACCGGCGGCCGCGATTTCGTTCCCGTAACAAGAATCGAGGTGTTTCCCTTGCTCCTAACGCCGATGTCATCTTGATGATGGTCCCGAGAGAGGGAATCCCGATGAGGCATTGCGAATTTTCCACAAAAACACATGGACGGATCGACGAATCGAAAGCAATCTACGATCTTAATGGATGTGAGCTATGGCGGCGGTGGCCGAGGGTCCCGCGTGCGAGAGTCCGCGCGGATGTGGGCTTTGGTTTGGGGAATAGAAGCCAGCCACGAGGCGGCCGGGATGCCAGACAAGCAGAGCAGGCATGGAATGAGTGAGTGAATGAACGAACCAACGAACGAATGAATGAATAGATGGGGGAACGAATGACTCAAATGGGCATTCGGCCAACCAGTCGGCGGAAGGTGGGATTCCGTTTTTAGTGCTCACTTCCGCCAGTCAAAAGGAATGGCTTCCCGACTCGTGCACTCGCCGCGGCTCCCAGCCGCAACTATTCCGCAGCCACTCCCCCTTGGCTCGTCCCGGTCACCCTCGGCCCTCCCGGCAGCAGCCACTCGGTCCGAGCGCGTTCTCTAATGATTTGTTGCTGGTCGCCGGATGCAGGAATAGTTTGCGTGCTGTTTCCCCGGACGAAGCTAAATTGTGAAAGGCACGAGTTGCGATCTTGGAATGTTAAAAGGCAGCGAATGGAGCCACTGACCTTGGTGCCCGAGCGCTGTTTCTCCGAATCTGCGGTGTTTGATTTGTGAGTATGTGTTTGTGTATGTGTTTTGTCAAACACGACGGGATCGATTCCGAAATACGACAGAACACTGGTGCTTCATCCGTCCGGAGCGGAATCGATCGCGAAAGTCTGTTTTCGACTCGGAGCAGGCCCGTGGTCTCTACAGGGAGCTCATCACAAGTTGCGTCGTCACGAAAAAAAACAACGAGCTAAGCCCGGAATCAAAAGAAATGCGAGTGGGAGTACGACGGAAACTACGATATCCCTCTAGCGTCGATCGCTTCACCCCGCTATTCCCTTCGACTTGTCCTCGCTCGACGGTGAGCGAGAACGGAATTCGTGCGTGCGTGAGTCTCTGTTCCTTCCGCGGAGCAAGACCGGATCGAGAGCTGATGAACCAACGAGCGCCAACGAAACGCTCTATCAGTCGGAGTGCACTAAGGCAGAGAATGTAGTAGGTCGACTCTCGCTCCGCTTCTCTTCTTTCCTTCTCAGGCTCATGCCTCATTGAAGAAGTCCATTGACAGCAATTTATCATCTCAAGTGAACACTGAACGGAGGAAGACACAGCCGCACTTCCAATGTGTGTGTACCGGCCAGCAATCGAACGACTCGACCAGGTCGCTTATCCGTCGGCAACCTTTCCCAGCCTTCACCTCTTCGATAACGACGACCGCGGCGATAGCCGATGTCGGAGTCAACGTTCAGTTCGCCGTTATCTTTCTCCGTGTTTTGCACCGTCGAGAAGCCCCCGATGGCTTCCGGCTCGAACGTTCTAGCCTGGAGCGGGAGCAGATCGGTGGTGACCGAGAACGCAGGCGGAATAAATATTTCGATATATTCCGGTGCGTTCAGAGTTTCAGGCCATGGCGGCCAACCTTTTGTTTGAAGTAGCGATCTCATCGCCGGCATCGAGACTATCGTGCCCGGGGAGGATTCTCGCTCCGCAATTGATATTCTGTAGCGGCGAGGAACTTCGAAGTTTGCTCAACGAATCGAGCAGCCCGAAATTCGGACCGCCCACTCAACTCTTTTTTTTCCATCCTCTGGAGGTAAATGTTGGGCGTAGCCGTCGAAGTTACTTGAACAACAAAAGTGTCGTGAGCGCTCGATGTTAAAATCGAGCAGAGCCCTCGTCCTCACGGCGGCGACCGACGGACGGACCGATGGTCCAAACTCCGATCCGCTACGGGCGCAGGTCGCTGGCTGTGGTCCTGCTCTGATGGGCGAGGCTAAGATTGTTCGGCGGCGGCGGCGGGCTGTCCGTTCGTTCGTGCGTCGTCGTTTTCCCTTCTGCTCGGATCTCTCTGCTACGCCCCACAAATTACTTCAATTAGAACAACCACCGCGAAATAGATCGATTCGCCTCGGTCCGATCTCCTGACTGAATCTGATCCCTGTGCGCGTCTCTCTCCATATAACTCTTCCCGATTTATACGCTTCTCATGGCTGCTGGTAATTGCCTAATGATTCGAAATCTGCTACCGAGCGATGACATCAGACCCTCGGAGAGTGAAGGAGCACAACTGGATATGATGAATTGATGGCTGAGAAATTATTATCGTCGGTGAAACGAGAATCAATGGACCACCGAGCGGGAGTCAATGGAGCCGACGGAGCCAAATCAGAGGTTTCCATTCCGGATACCGATTCCGAATACGTAGTGAGTCGCCTTCAGCAGACATAGGTTTTCTAATATTCTTTTTATTTCTTTCCAGTGGGTCGAGGAGTCCTTCACGGATTTCGGCAAAGGCATAAACTGGCGATCGTATGTCGTCTGTGACGTCGCCTACCGCAACGTCAACAATTGGCTGTGGACCCCGCTCATCGAACGAAGTAATGCGTCGAGAATATACATCGAAGTGCAATTCTCCATGCGGGACTGTTCTTTGTTCCCGGGCATGGCCGTTAGTTGCAAGGAGACGTTTTCTCTCCTGTACTATGAAGTCGATGAGGGTCCCAAGGAGACACCCTCTTGGGAGCCCGAGAGCTACAAACTCATCGACAGAATCGCAGCTGATGAAGGGAGGTTCACATCGACTAATCAAGTTATAATTAACACTGAGGTGAGTGATTGACAAAGTTCGCACTTCTGCACGCCGAATCTGCTTCCGGCCGTCTCCATCACTTAGTAGTTCCTAGTCGCTGCTCTGGGATCTCGCCAGTTATTCCCGTCGCTATCATCGTCATCGTGCCGACCTCGGTGAAAGACTTCGGGGAAAATCGACGAGATGCCCCTCGTCCACCGTCCGGTCCGCAGCGGCGTTTGAGCCCCTGAATTTGATTCCGACAGTATCGAGAGATTTCCACGCCAGTCGGTGGGACCGTGTTCGTCTTCTCGCCCGCGTGTGGCCTCTCGCAGGGCCGGGTCTGCCGAATAGCAATCTTACCAAAGGTGGAATCTATCGTCGATCATCGTCGCACAAAGCTGGAAGATACAAAAAGCACCGATGGAACGAGACGGTGCTGCGGTCACACCAGAGATGGGAGATTGGTGTACCACCTGGAAAGCTCGCAGAACCCAATCTGCTTGCTGAATCTGTCTCTAAGCTCGTAGCTCGTAGTTGTCGCGGCGGCGGCATAGAAGTGCCATCGGTATCGTCTTCCTTTCGGTCGTGATAGTCGTTGCTAGTGTTCGCCCCCATGGCAGCCGCAGAAACTTTTCTCGCTCGGACGGATCGGGAACTATTCTACGGTGAATAGCCGGCCCGCCTATTTGCCAGCTAGCTTGCCTGGCTCGCTACCCTGGAACCGCAGCAGGCCTCCTGCAGCGAGTTGTCCGTATGTGAAGCGATTCGCCGATCGGTCGGTCGACCGGAATATGAGAGTAATTCCCATGAGTTCGCGAGCACCGGTCACCCGAACTATCGGAAGATATCGTGAATACAAGTAAGGTTCAAAGGCCCATCGAATTTGCATATTATCGTGTGACGTATCCAGATCGACATACCTACCATGTCACCGCCGCTACGACGGTTATCTGAAAGGTTCTCTTTCATTTACTACTGTTGTTCGGAGCTCGGCTCGTGGGAGTCCTCACGAGCTCCGTCTAAACGCTCGGCTGTAGGGCACAATTAAACAGCTGTTCCAGGTCAAATCGCTTTGACAGTTTGCGTTGTCTCGGGCGAGAACAATTGCGGCACGTATTATCTGTCCGAATCATCGTTCGCGGCTTGACCCCGCTGTTTGAAGATTCAATTCATCTGTCGGGGCTCATTTGAATTCATTCATCAAGTTTTTTTCCGTTTGTTCTGATCATGACGATGATCAGCTTAACTGAGAGAGCGACATTAGGCGAGCGGTGCGTCGCGCTACTCCTTTCTGAAGTTGAATGAACGGAGCGACCTGCGGACTTGAATGAAAAGAGATGTGGTGGAATTAGTCGAGCTAATTAGTGTGCTGGTGCTAGTTTTGCATTTCGTCAGCCGTGACTGGTAAGCCAAATCCTGTAACTCGCTCGGGAAAACCAATCCGGCAACTTCTCTCCGTAGTTCGCTCCGATGCAAGAAGTTGAGCGGTCCCACGTGCCGATTTCAGGATTGATCTATCGTAGAGTCAGTGACATCTACGCTCGGGAGGAATAAGCACTGGCTCTTCTTTCAGGTCCGCTCGATACCTGTGACCAAGCGCGGCGTGTATTTCGCGGTGCGAGACGAGGGCGCTTGCCTCTCACTCATCGCGCTGAGGGTTTACTACATAACGTGCCCTAACGTGACGATGAATCACGCTTTCTTCCCTGAAACTCCGACCGCCGCCGACATCACTGCCATTGTGGCGCGCGAAGGTCGCTGCGTCGCCAACGCCCAGATGATTGAGACGCCGAGACTCGTCTGCAAAGGGGACGGTGAATGGACTCTGCCCACGGGCGGCTGCAAGTGCAGCCCCGGTTTCGAACCCGCGGGCAAGGAATGCAGAGGTAAGAGAAGTCTGGATTGAACTTTTATTTTGGAGAGCCATTCAATTCCTGTGATTCCGCCGATTCTCGCCTCGGATTCTACCGTGCGGCTCGGGAGATGAGGGGCGCTGATAGTGAGAGTCTAGACGAATAAAAATTCAAGATAGACGGGATTGAAGAATTTTCGGCCGGGAAGAAGATGACGACAATGACTGCTGTCCGAGATGGGGATGGACAGGGATGGGAGCTTAGAATGAGAGATTAGAAGAGATCATCGAATCCGTGTCGGGGTCCAACCTTCAAGGTGTCACTACATAGACTTTCCATCATGAAGCATTTAAGAGGGCATAGGTAATCATCATCTATCGGACGACTGTCTGGCATCATTGAGCGGCTCCACAACAAGTCTTTCCAATGCTTTCCCGTCAAGCACCTTCTCATTGATCGAATTCCACGCCCACATATCATCTGTCTGCACGGAATTCGCGATCGGACTTATTTTTTCCGCTCCGAATGATCTCTGCATGCAAGGCATGAGAGCTCTCGAACTTTTCAGGGGCACGGCCCCGGATCGAGCTCGAATATTTTCGTTTCATGACTCCGTAATAATTATTTCATCGACGTTGACGGATAAAGAGAGAAAACTGTGGCTAGAAGATTGAAGAACGAGTCATCCCGAGAAGCTCGACCTGGACGCAAGTGTATCCCATTGGATAGAGGACGCGAACGAAGTTTGAGGGAGCAAACGACGAACGATACCATCAAAATCGAGGGAGAACGTATGGAGCACTTGACGCGCTCGGCTGAAGGACCGGCCGACCGACGGACGGACGGAAGGGACTGACTGCGCTCCTCCCGCTTGCAAGGCAAGCATCTGTCTCTTCTTGATCCGACTCAACGAACAGAGTGGGGAATGCACACAAGAACGGGAATGCCGAAAGTGAAACAGCTGGCTGCGCATTGGCTGCCTTGTTGCACTCACTCAGATGCACGTTAGATATAAACACGAGTTCCTGAGCAACCACCCGTCACTTCTCGTCCTCGAACACGCGGCTGGCGAGAGAATCAAAAAGACGCGCAACGAAAGAAAACGCGGCGCCTGCCCCCCGCCGCCCACGAGCCGCATCCTACAGAGCCCTCCCGCTCTTGTTGCCCCGCCTTGCGTCGGTCGTTGTCCCCACCGTTCTGAATGCCCGTTCGCTTGTTCGCCGCCGTCCGAGAGAGAGCTTTCGACGGCAACGGAAAGAGGAGAATCGAAACGGAAGACGAATCGAGAAGACAAATCGAGAGGGGAAAACCTGAGAGGAATAAGACGAGTCGAAGAAATTCGAGAGAATGCGCCGCCGCCGCCGACGCTCCCTAAGCTGCTCAGCCGGGGAGCCTGAAGGCGTTTCAGAGACTGTCAGATGGCCCGCTCCCATGATGAGCGAGCAAAATGAGGAAGAGAACAAGAAACGAAATATCATCAAATGACAAATCAAGCGGAATATGAACCGGGACAAGACGACGAACCAGTCACCCCGCTCCGCGGCCGGTCTCTAAAACACCCGCCCGCCGTAGTCCCACAGCGTTAGGATCTCCGACCGGGGCGGAGGAGGGAAGAAGGAAAAAAATTCGGAGGGATAGTAGAGACGGCCAGAGGAGATGACAACGAATGATGAAACCGATCGAAGGAGGGCTCGACAAACGGCGCCCGAATCTAAGCCGATTTCCACGTCTAATAATAGAAGAGCGATTCGTCTGTCTGCGCGGAAGAGTTAATTAAGATCAAGACGAGAAGAGAAATACGAACAGCGGGTTCTCTCGGCGAACGCTCAGCTTGGCGGACGGCGCGAGGAATCGTCGGACGAATCTTCGTATTTCCCTCCTAGCAATAACTCCCTCGGACAACGACTAGAAGCTGGATTTTACGCATTTCTCGCCTCTGCCCGGGATCGGGGTTGTAACCTCTCTCACAGAATCTATGCAACGTTCGTCTCTTTTATGGGAACGTGGGAAAAAATGCCCTCATCTGTTCAAGCAAATCTGTGTTCCATCAGGCATCTATGTGCTTCTATTCATCCGGTGATTTTAGAGCATAGCTATGCCAGGCGGTGTCGTGTTCCCTAGGAACAATGCGGTGAAACGGCTCGGCGCCGTTGTTCGGAGTCGATCCCTCAGTGTCGCAGGTCGTTCTCCGCAGCCCCGAACACGTTTGGAAATCTCTAGAATATGGAAAGTTCGACGATCGACCCGAACCTGGAGGAAGAACACAATCCGGCGCACCTGTAGGTCGAGCAGAGGAGAAGAGAGGATCGAAGAACAGCGTATTCTGTACCATCGTTAAACGAGTGGCTTTACTAGTTCCTCCCTAGAAGCGGCGCCTGAGCAGAAGGGAAGGAAAAGGCGAGAGAAGCCAAGATCATTAATGACTTTATCGAGTGCTCGGAAAACTGTCGCGGCTGGCGCTCGGGTGATCGCCGCACAGGCTGCTATCGGTTCGAGTCGGCTGGAGTATCGACTCTCGGTACCGCCCGGAGAGCTATATGACCGTCGACGTTGTTCTAGTGATCGTCGTCGTCGTCCTCCTCCCCGCGCCTGATCGTCGTGGTCGCAGCAGCAGCAGCCCGGCGTCGCTCAATCCGCAGCGCAATGGGCAATCGAGGCCGTGGTGTCGGGATTACCGTAGACCTACGGCGACTGACGTTGGTACGAATGAGTGGATGAGGGAGGTGGCTAATCTATATATAGATAAGGAAAATGGCCATGATCTCTCGTTTGGTAAGCCTCTGTCTCACTCAGTGGTCGGGGTCGGAACCAACGGACCGTGTCTCGGCCACGGCTTCGACACCGCGCTCACGAACGGCGACGATGGCGTTACACTTCAGGAGTTCCCCGTTTTGAACATCGGGAGACGCAGCCAAGCACTTCGGCTCAGAGCTCTAAATTATGAGGCCGATTTTTTACCTCGCTCGCTCGCTTGATGCAGGTCTGGACGAGGACCTTCGGTCGCTGTACGCCGACATCGCGTGAATTTCTCTCGTATCAGCCAGCCAAGCCGAAAAATGGAGGATGATAAATTATTCTGAATTCGGGTTTGTGTCCATCTACGTCAAAGCAAATGGATTGCGTGGCGGATACAGAAGAAGCGTGACAGACATCTCGCGCCGATGGTCACTTGTCTGAGCTTCTGTATCGCCGTTCGCCCAATCGACCCCCTCACTGGGGATGATCATCACATCATCTGAGGCTTTCTGGGCTCGATTTCCGATATCCGAGCGAATTCCATCATTTTCGAAGACCCACGAATCCCAACTAAGCCCAAGTATGGGCTGACGACGTCGACTTATCCTTTGGAATTTGGATGAAGGCCAGCTGGTACGTCTCTTACGAGTTTCGGGGGGGCATAGGGACGACAACACTAATGCTCGCATGGGAAGGCCGGGGAGAAACTCGGACGTCTCCCTCAGTTCCTGCGCTCATCTCCAGCGTCTTATTCCTCTGCCGTCTCGGATACGCTTCCGGCAAGCCTCGATAGCCCATCTGCACTTTCGGGTGTCTCATGTGTCGCAAGCGACCCTTTAGGTGCCGCATCTGTAGCGCTGCTCTCGAAGAAGCGAGCGACGGAGCCGGCCGGCTGGCTGGCAAAGCAAGCCCCTCTCTATGCCATTTCACGGATCAGCTTGTTTCGTCCGCGGAAAATTTCAAAGACAGCGCATCTCTTTCACTGGGAGCTGAGGAATAGTCGGCCGAGTGAATAGCGGATGCAGCTGCTCCAGACACACTCGCGCACCGTATACGTTCGCAGAGGAGGCGGCGGCGGCGGCGGCCAACAAACTTGGGCAGGAGCTTAGAACGCGCGCTCACTAACTTGGCGCGCTGCTCCACTGTCGGATCCCGGTTGCTTGGTGGGCGCTCCTCCGTGGAACGGCGGGTCGGTCGACAGAACTGTCGGTTCGTCTGTCGGTCGGTCGGTCGACAGACAGACCAGCCGACGGTGAGGTGAGAACCGAGAACACGAATTCATCCTGGCTTATCTTCACATGCAGAAGAGAAAAAAAAACTTCGCTGCTTCGGACTCTCTGACTTCGCTCCCCCGCCAGCCTCACCGCCCGGCAGCCGAGCCGGTGAACATTTTTCCGTGTTGAACGCGCGAAACCCAGAGCCTGAGGCAGATAGGGACCGAGCGACCAGGTGAAGAACATTTGTTTCGCCCCCGCGGGCTCGAAGCCTTCGGATTCACGAACCCTCTGAAGCTCTCAGCCGGAGACGACCCTCAAAGGCAGCCCCAGAGCCCCAGGAGAGGTCGGCCATCATCACCGATCCCGCCGCGTCAGCGCGAAAAATCCTCAGCTCGAAGTTCCGATATGCATCGGGAGACAGACCGCGCGGTACTTCAGCGACCCGCAACCGTCGCTCAGTCACGGCATGAATTGTCGCGTCATCGGCGTGAATTCCAACGTGACGACCATCCATGCCGCCGAGCCTAGATGCCCCGAAAGAGCTTGCTTGAGTCCGTAGGCGTCGCCCGAGGCCGAAACGGCCCTCCGCAGGCGCATACTCCCCATTCCGACGCCAGCTGCTGCTGCCGCCCCGGAAGCCGCTTCTCGAACTGTTCCTTTCTCCCTATGTAATTTCGTGCTCTTTGCGCTCTCTCTTCTGTCGTTCGCTTCCCACGTGCGCTCGTCGATTCGTTTGCTTCCATCTTATGCTGGAAGCTTACTCCGCCTGTCTGCCTGACCGGTCGGCTACCGATTTTGTGGGCGATCAGACCCACCACACGGCTTCCGAGTTCTTTCATCATGGCGGAACAATGAATCGATTTCGTTCCATCGACGTACTTTTGCAGCTGGTCCGTCTTTAGGGAACTCGACTGCTCTTTGGATTCGCCGAATCGAAAGACGGCTGTCGAGTGTTTTCCAGAAACATTGGGAGGACTAGTACATCTTGTGAGAGCTTTCCCGAGTTCGCTTCCTCTCACGTCGTGTTCATTCAAGGTCGCTCTCCCATCCCCTCCCCTCAGTCGTATTCCGAGAATTCCTTGAATTCGCTCGCTTGATTTTGACTTCCATGAGTGCCTTTCACTCGGGAAGTTTGTTTGCCTACAAGATGACAGCTGGTTGAAGTTTCTCGATGGCGGAGAGTGGCTAGGTTCGCTGTCGTTCCTGACCGACCGACCGATCGGCCGAGTGTTATTAGATACGTGTAAAGGCTATTCCCTTCGTGCCGTTTTTGAGTAGGGGAAACTTGGTCCGGAGTAAGATGGATCTCTCGTCTATTTTTGCCGACGACGTTCACGATACAAACTCTGGTGCTGGTTCGATACCGGCTCTCCACAGCGTGTCACTCGCTGAGCTTTCGATCTCGGCCATGCGGAGCCTGATCGCCTCAATGGACTGTAGGAAACTTTATGTCGGATAAGGTTCGTCAATCGACTCATCTCTCGTAGCAGCGCCAGCGCAGGAAGCGATAGTTTCCTATATCCGAAACTCTTCATCAACAACTTCTCAAGAATGAGTGAATTTCCACTCGCCGTATGACCCGTCGACGACCGGCTCTCGACCGACAGACGGGCTCAGCAGATGTCCTGTCGTATGCGTCCTACCTTACAATGGCTGGCTTCGTCCCCTCTCAGCTCCCCCCTCACATATAAGAGGGGTATCATTGATGTAATGAAATTTGTCACTCTTCGCGGATTCCTGGGTGGCTTCCCCCAGCGCGACGGGGCTGCCCTGACGGGGGGCACGGAGGGGGAACTTGGCCCACTGGCCAAGCAGTCACCCAGCCCGCTCGAACGAGCGAATACGATTCGGCAACAACCTGACTGTGATGTCCGTGAGCTCATCCGTTCAACTCGGTTCGGCGCCCGAAACCCACCAAGTGTGAACAGAGCAATATGTCTCCCTGTCCGGCTCTCGGTCGGATGGTCGGTCGCTTGGTCAGTCTGTTCGTCGGCCTGGCCAGTACGCGTTGACCTCCGAATCGCGCTCGTGGGCAGAAAAATTGTTGCGGAACGGGACCTTGAAACGAGTTGGAACGGGGGCGGCTATACATATGTTTTTGTAGAGTAGTCTCGTCCTGATCTGAGGAACAGGATTCGGTCAGTACCTACATCGATTCGATCAGGAGCCGGAATCTAAAGAGTTTCGTTTCTGTTTCAGCGTGCCCTCGTGGAATGTTCAAGTCGACGGTGGGAGATGAATCGTGTCAGCCGTGTCCACGGAACAGCGAAGCTTTAGACGACGGCTCCCCTGAATGCCAATGTCTGGACGGATATTACCGATCTTCAAGCGACCCGAAGTCGATGGCTTGCACTCAGCCACCCATGGCTCCACAAAACCTTTCGTTTGCCTTCGTTGATCAGAGCACTGTCATTTTGGTGTGGAGACCCCCGCAAGACACCGGCGGGAGGCGGGACATCGTCTACCGGGTCGTGTGCGAGGCCTGCGGCGCTCAAGCGACTTATACTCCGGCGCAGAGCGGTTTCAATGAGACGCGGGTGACTGTTTCCGGTCTCAACCCGGTGACTCGATACCGTTTCGAAGTTTATGCCGAAAACGGTGTATCCAATATCGCCGGCGACGAACTCCACAAAGCGGAAATTCTCATAAAGACAGAGGCATCTGTTCCGTCCATAATTTCAAAGGTCTACGCCCGACCTGTCAGGATGAACGAGATCGTACTCAATTGGGAACCGCCCAAAGGAGGGCCGGGTCTCCCGGACATAGAGCGCTACGAAGTACGCTATTTCCCGCGGCAGTTTTCGCGTAACGAAACGGTCGTTCAAACGAACATGACTCAGATTGCGATTGGCAACCTGAAGCCGCGCACCGAGTACGGTTTCCAAGTACGCGTTCGAACCCAGCGGGGCTTCAGCGACTACAGTGAGCCTTTGTACCGGGTCACGGGGCAACTGCATCCGACCAGTGGAGGCAGTGGAGCAATCGCGCCATCGGCCGAAGGCAGTTCGAGCAGTCCGAGCAATATGACCATCTTTTCGGGCGTAGTTGGAGCGCTTGCCATCATCGTTATCGGGGTCATTGTGTTCCTGTTGTACGTGAAAAGGTACGTTGCTGAGTCCACTCATTGAATCCCATTCCGGCCGTGCCGGGAGCCGTTAATAGACGTTCAGGTAGACGCATTCCTGATCACTGGCCGGGAGTGCAGCGCTGATTCCTTCTCGTTTCTCCGACAGGAACAGCGATGAATGCAACAAGAAGCAGCCTAGTGATTGCGACACCCTCGAGTACCGAAACGGGGAAGGTAAGAAAAGTAAGTTGCTTTTAACGCTTTTTCTCTTCTTCTCCTATCGACGTCGTCAGTGATTTACCTCGCATGCTAGATCGTTGTTAGAACGCGCCGTGCAGTTCATGACGCGTACCGACATAGGTCATGAGTCATGATTCTCATGACTGACAATTCTGGCAATCTTGAGCGTCCGAAATCCTCCAGCCGAAATCGAGCCGCGGCTCCAGACGGACGAGCTCGTTCGGGATTTATCCCTGTCTATCGGTAAATTCGTCTACCTGATATTGCGTACGATCTGATCTAACGGTAAACGAACGCGTTCACAGTGGTGGATCATAGACCTCTGATGATAGCGGCCCCCATGTGTAAGTAGTGACTGTCCCGCGACACATTCAGCTGAGAACCCAATGTGCTTAAATATTTTGGCACGCTGCTTATTGGGTCGGAGAGTGAAAAGAACCCGTGTTTACAAAACGAGATGGGAACGGCGGCGGCAATGAACGAGAAAAGGTGGAGCCGCCGACCGGGGTCTTTTGTTCTTCACGAGGTGCACTCTTTGTTGCAAATACGAGAAATCGCGATTTGTCACACCTTCAAAGCATCGGTACTCGGCCGAACCTCCATTTCCCTCTGTTCCCCCTGTTTCGTGCCCGGCTTCGCGTGAGCTGATGGTTTGGAAGCTCTAATGGAATATACATCTCCGCACCGACCGGCGCACCGAGCTTGTTGTTCCTCGTCGCTCAAGTCCACCTCTCAGGGGTGCGATGTCATCAGATTAATGAGCATTATGCCTCGTTCCGAAGAAGAAGAGAGACACTGCGTCAAGCTTGATCTAATGTCGAGTGATCTACGAACCGACACTACGGGGTGTACCGGGTGCTATTTGCTCGAAAGAACATCCAATGTTCCGAATAGCTGCGGATGTACCATTCCGACGCGAATAAGGCCCGCTGACGCGTTAGGAGAGCGACAAATACTTTCTTCCGCTACGCGAACGTTTAATGTCGAGTCCCGAAGCGACAAGACAATTTAAGTTTCTCTCCGAGTGCAAGCTTTCCATACGTCTTGTCGACGGCGCGCACTCCTCCTACGGGATCCTGAACGCGTCGTTCTGTGCTTACAGGCGTAGCATGCTTCACTACTTATTGCCGAAGGAATAATGAGCGGAGCAGGCTTTCGCCTGCTTACCTTTCCTTTGTATCTATCTGCTTACTTCAAGTTACGGTTATACGGTCGAGCGGATAGCGTGATCCGTGCGTGAGGAACGCCACGCCTAGCTTGTCGTAGCGGGCGAGCTCGCTCGCCCGCCCGCCTGTGGCACGCATCTTCTTGAGTATCTGCCGTCTTATTGAGTGTCGGAGTTGTCGTTGTAGTCGAACTTTTCGCCGGCGTAATCTTCTTCGTCGATCGATCACTGATGAGCAAATGAATGTCTTTTTTCAGTTACCACGCCATTGTTCACCAACTGCGGTACTCTGGGCAGCCGTTTGTACATTGATCCGCACACGTACGAAGATCCTCAGCAAGCCGTGAAGGAATTCACAAGAGAAATCGACCGGGATGCCGTCAGCATCGAGCGTGTCATAGGTTCCGGAGAATTCGCTGACGTCTGCAAAGGACTCCTGCGCACACAAACAGCCCGCGGCGAAATCCGTCTTGTTCCTGTAGCCGTCAAAACCCTCAAACGGGACAGCTCGGACAAGGCGCGAAACGATTTCCTCACCGAAGCAACCATCATGGGACAGTTCGATCATCCGAACGTCATATACTTGGAGGGCGTCGTGACCAAGAGCATGCCGGTCATGATTGTTACCGAACTGATGGAGAACGGATCCCTGGATCAGTTCTTGCGGGAGAACCCCGGCCAGTTCAATATGGTGGAGTTGGTCGCAATGTTACACGGAATCGCGTCGGGCATGCAATACCTGGCCGACATGAGTTTCGTTCACAGAGTAAGTTCCCTTCGGAATTCCTTTCAGGGACGATTTTCCGGAAACGTCCCAAATGTCCCGCGGAAA
Source organism: Galendromus occidentalis (assembly GCF_000255335.2). Lineage (NCBI taxonomy): Eukaryota > Metazoa > Arthropoda > Arachnida > Mesostigmata > Phytoseiidae > Galendromus > Galendromus occidentalis. Next base: position 179,637 of record NW_003803982.1, read on the forward strand.
TGTCCCGCGGGCCCTAAGTGAATCCCTCGGTCTCGGGGTAACCGGTTCGTGTTTTTTTTCTCGCCAGGATCTCGCAGCTCGGAATGTTCTGGTCAATGCTGAGCTAGTCTGCAAAATCGCGGATTTCGGACTCTCGCGTGAAATCGAGTACACGGCGTACTCCGGCAGCGAGGGTGAATACCGCACATCCGGCGGGAAGATCCCCGTCCGCTGGACCGCCCCCGAAGGCATCCAGTATCGGATCTTCACGACCGCGAGCGATGTCTGGAGTTTCGGCATCGTCTGCTGGGAAGTTCTTTCGTCAGGAGAGCGGCCGTACTTTAACTGGCTGAATCAAGACGTTATTCAGCGCGTAGAGGCCGGTTATCGACTTCCACCTCCGAAAGAATGTCCAGAAGCGTTGCACATGCTCATGCTTGACTGTTGGCGATCAGACCGCTCTCTGCGTCCAACGTTCGCGAATATTGTTACGACTCTTGAAAGCCTTCTTAAACAGCCTGGAACCCTGCGAAGACTTGCAGTGAATAACAATAAGCAACGGGCTCACGGCTCGACGCTCCAGTTGGAAACTGTCGTCGTGAAAGGTCAAGCGACCCTACATCAGAATAATCTCAATCACCAACAGCAGAGCGCCATATACGGCTGTACTCCAAACTCTGTGACCCTCGGCGGCGCCCATTCAACCATGCAGTTGCATCACAACGCGGTGAGTCTCCCTTGCGGTCGTGCGACGCTACCTTGATTTTCCCCCTCTGATGATTATCGGGACTGCCGTCAGGACCCTCGGCGCGCTTGATCGCACTCTCTTCCTCTGGTCCTGTTTCCGACCTGTTTCGATGCTCTTGGCCCCCGTATCATCATCTTGTGAGACATGACGTATTTTTCCAATATTCCAGACGAACGCCCGGAGCGTAGAAGAATGGCTAACCTGCCTAAAAATGTCCCGCTACCTCGACCACTTCTTGCGTGGAGGGTTCAATTCAATGGATGCTGTGTCCCGCATGCGGCAGTCCGATCTCATTCGGATTGGAGTCGCACTGGTGGGTCACCAGAAGAAGATTCTGGACAACATTAAACTGCTCAATGACGCCAACCAGCTGAGGCTGTCAGCGGCGCACAGCACGGGCGATGTGCTTCAAAGGGGGATGCCCTCCTCGAAAGGGGGCCAGGACGGGTTCCTAGTGTAGACAATAATAATTGCTGTTGAAGGTTTTTTATATATAATATGTATGTATTCCATGCATGATTCGTGTTGGCTGTCGGAAAGAAATCGCGACCTACCTCGCAAACCGCAACTTTCACCGGATCTGTGTACCTCACCGTCGGTCGTCACCTCGCACATGCAGCCGGGAGGGNGGGAGCTAGAGATGAGGAGACGGCGACGTCGATAGATCCCGAAGCTGCGAGGAGAAAAAAATCCCCGTACGTCGGCATCGCGTCGACGACGCCACCCCCCCCCCCTCCTTTGGAGCTCCGAATTCGGAGCTCGCTCAATATCAGCGAAATCCCGGAAGGATCGCTCCGAGGTAGAATCCCTGCTCCCGGTTGCTGACGAGAACTCCGCCTACAACGAAACGCTAACCTCACCGGAGCTCTTCGGGAGCTTTTGCCATGTAAAAAGTCTTCGACGAAAAGTCAGTGAACGGTTCGGCTGAAACCTCGCCGCTTGCGCTCATTCTGGTCAAGGTTCCGACCTGGATGAGGACCGACTTTCGGGAAAGCAGCGACTGGCCACTGGTGGACGGGATGGGGAGGGGATCTGAAAGATTGTTCGAATTATTGTATCTATAGACAGAATCCGATCGAATGAATGGGCGAATAATTGTTTTGGATGGTAATCCGGATGGTCAACGCCATCGTGTAGGTCGTCGCGTCCGCGGAAATCATCGCGTTACTGTCGCGTGGAATCGTAGTTGCTACCGGACCTGGACTTCCTCCAGATGTACAATCGATACGGGAAGGGACAGAGGAAGGAGAATGGGATTTCGTCCAGGGATGAGAAGAACACACAAACCACTGTTAAATAGGCATCGACATTTAAGCATTCTCCGAAATGTGTACGCCGAGTAACACGACGACGGTAGTCGACAGATTTGCGATTTCGACAGCAGCCGCGGTAGCCAACAGAAGCCGACCCGGGAGTCGGCAAGCCACTATTCGTTGCGATGCCTCATAGAAGTTCTTTTGAGGACTGATAAATACCTAGATCATGGCAGGGTTGATTGAACCGTATCTCAGTTAGGACTCGCCATGTTTCGGCTGCTCAACTTGAACCCTTCAGGTCATTGCTCTTGTAGACTTTCCGGAGATCGAACGAATGAGTTCGCTGTTGAGCCCCACCCCATTCTCGGCCAAACGCAATGTTAGCAAGCTGCATATCTCCTTCCCTACGTAAACGACATGCAAGTCCTTCGGACAAATGTTAAGAATTCGCGACAGCGAACCGACATCGAGCGTTATGCCTTAAGCACGGCATTACACATATTCCATATCAAGGAGGATTTGAGACGGAAGATGAGGAAATGAAAAACAAAGGAAAAGCTTATCCTTCCGTACTCCTCTCCCAACTTTTCGTTGACGTCGCCCTCTATTCGCCATGTCGAACCGATGCTCCCTCAAACAATTCTGAATTTTTATCCTGACAGTCGACATGTTGTTTCTTGCGCGGTATCGAGCTGAGTACCTCGTTGGACTTCGAAATTTGTTCTCCCGGTATTTTCCTGAGAGGAATAATTCTTCCCGAGTCGTAGATCGCCCTCGGAACGGAATCCTACAGAATCGTGGGGACGTTTCGACGCTCGGGGCCGTACACAGGACCGCTGGGTGGAGTGTGTTTGGAAGATGAACAGACGTAATTTATTTGCGCTCCAGCCGTGGTGCCGGTGATCTGGAGTACTCGAGTCGAACAACGAAAAGCAGAAGGAGTTATCGGATGGAGTAGATTTTTTTTTTGTTCCGCACAACTGGCGCCCACCAACGAGACGGCGTATTGTAAATTAGCTAGACGACGCTGTATATATTCCTTGTACATAGATGATGATGACGATGCTGATAATGACGAAAGAGAACATTCATTGAGATAATAATAATGATTATTGAATCAAATATTCGTATGTGGAACCGAAACAACGAAACAATGCATCATGGAAAACACACATCCTTCCGAAAATACACTAAGCTGAGACCGCAGGCTTCAGACGGATTGTGGGAGTTCCCTATCATGGCGGGGATATAAGAGAGCGAGAATTCAAACACGAAAGAAGCTATTGTTGTCGAAATTTCTAAAAGAATGAACGGAAAAGCCGTTACAGAAACGCTCTCAGACAACGATTTTATAGAAGCTGGAAGGGATGGAAGAGAGCTGTAGTTAATGCAAAAATAAAAGGAAGGCATGGAGCTCTTGAATGAAATGGTGGAGCTCATCGAGGATGTATGGTACTGTCAGACGTCGGACGATTAGCCTCGAAGCCGAAACATATGATGATAAGAACATCAACAAGAACATACATAGATAGTTATGCCATCAAGAAGCTTGTGGAAACGCGCCAACGAATAAAACAAATGATACATTCCTTAAACAATCAGATTCTTCAATTAGATACATACACCATTTTTTGTCGTTTATGAGCAGGAACCTCGCCCCCTGAATCCTCGTCGTCCCCATGGAGGCTATCATCAATGCCCGTGGAAACTTTTTGGAGGCTATGTGCATCGACTCTCGCGATGCTCTCGTGTTTTCGTTCCCATTTGTCCGTCCCGATGGTATAGACCCAGTAAGGTAGATTGCCGACGAGAAATTCCCCGCCCGATCGACTCCTTCCAGTCCGCGCTATGGTCTACTTCCCGACACGTCAATCTTGCGGGAATTACATGCTGTCCTGGTATAAGCCCCTCCCAAGACTGGTTCTACAGAAATCCATGTCTTGACCATCATATTCTCCAGCATATATCGCCAGAAAACATTTAGATTCCGGATTAAGGAATTCATCGATTCGAACGATCCGCTGCCGAACTGAACGCGAGAACTTCTTGAAGTATAGCTTTCGATGGATCGCGTCCGGAGCAGCGTGATTCCGCGACCTGATCGAGTTCCCCGCAGCCCGGACTCACTCGACAGATTTCTGTCACTCACAGCACAACTCTGAAGAGATCTCCACCCTTACCAATCGACCAGGGATTTCCTCCCGAAAGCATTATATTAGTGCGCGAAATTCCAACTCGGAATACTCGAATCTAGTCAAGGCCCCAGACATCATCTGCGGAATATTCATGAAACATATCACGATCTTGAGTCAGCTCAACGATCACATTGGTCAAGTTGATAAGCTGGAAAGTGCGGGGAGTCAATCGAGATTGCTCTGACCTTTGAGCGACGCAATGAATTATTTACCAGTGCTTGGCTGTGGACGTTGGTCATTAATCGATTGGATCTGCGCAATGTTGAAATCCCCCGACTCCGGCCGCTGGGTCGTAGACTTCGATGAGCAGCGAGCAGCAATCAGTGGGGCAGACTCTCAACTATTTGATTGTGATCCGTGTACGGAACGCCCAGGACCTTGGATCACCCAAAATTTGAGAATTCCAGATACAGCCCATATCTGCATTGATGCCTTAATTCTGCTGCGTCTGTCTGTGGCTACATTCCTCGAAGTGGCTCTCTCCACTAAGTTCCAGCGGAAGAACGGGTGGCCGACGCCTTCTGGTTTTGGGGATGAAATCAAATCCCTCCAGGGTTGAGTTATCCGTCTCTCGATGCTACACGATGACAGCAGCGCTCTTTTTGGGAACAGTCTCTTGAGCCTCGGTGAGGCATCTTTCCGAAAAATCAACCCTCGCATGCGGTTATCAAGTTGGCAACGTTCGCTTGGCGTAGCGCTCGTGGGAAGCAATTCGTAGTCGTTCATAGGTACGCGGGAGCTCCAAGCTCCACATACCAGCCCGGGGAATATCGTTGATGGTGACGGAGCAAGGATGTCGCAAATGTATGCAGCTCTCAGGTTCCGTGCTTTGAGGAGTAGGTCAGGGTCTAGCTCACGAGTCAAGTTAGCATCAACAATGGAGCGAATAAAGGTGCGGAGGCTTTTTCTCCGGGCTGTTTTAGACGCATGAGCTCCAAAACTCGATCCTGGTGTTGAGAAACTTCACTCAGCAAGAGAATGGGGTTCGACGCCGTAGCGGAGTCGTTCATATTGTACTGGCGGCCCGAGGAAGTCAGCCAGGGCTCGTATGATTATTACACCGGTCTGTTTTTGTGTGGAGATCTCGATTGCCGGAAGCCGATTCCTGGCAGGACAGAGTCCTCTTCTCAGCTGGGTTGAATTAGAGACAACCCAACGAGCCTCTCGGACACTCGGCTCGGTCCGAGAGCGTCCTCGGTGCACGCGAGAATGAATAGGACGAGAAACCTCCAGGTTTGCTGAGAAGCCCGATGATGGAGCTTCCATTGCAAACAAGGATCCTATTGCATTAGTTCTTCTCCACTGTATGGTTTCGTCCCTGCCGACATCAATGCCTCCGACTTATCACGTACCGAACAAACGATCGCGGGCTCAGACGGACTGATTCCGAGCTCAAATTCAATGTGAGCGCGCCGCCTAGACTTTCTTCCTCGGCCCACCACAAGGCAACCTCGTGTTTGAGCTCGGATACGGTCGGTGTTGGTATTTGTCTTCGTAGGGAGAGAGGGGGCCCGGTTCAAGAATGATACGCGTCAGGAGAATCTCAATCGACATGCTGCGCCATTCGGAAGTGATAAGTGTCTACGCGTTTCGCTGTTTTCCCTTGCGGGGAACGGACAAATAAAGGCAACGCTCCGCTGTCGCAGGATGATGAACTCTACCCGTCAGTGCCCGCGAACACGCGAGAACGCGCGTGCACGCAATCACTGTCGCTTTGGTGCGGAACTTCCCTTTCGCACGGAATTTCCCACCGGAAAAATGCTGCGAATTCCACGAAGATGAGCTCCAGGTTTCTGGTACGAAGTCCGTTGCCTAGAGCCGTCTTTCTCCGTTTGACGCATTGGTCCACTCCAGAATTAGTGACCTGGCAATGCCCGGAATGCGAGGAATCATCTGATTGGCGAGGAGACGGTCATCCAACCTTGGAGCGCAGCCTTCTTATCACTGGATGGCAAGGAAAAACTGCAGAATAGTTCTTCTCCGCCCTATTTTCATCGCTCCTGAAATTCATCGAGCGTTTCTTCGCGCATTGCGGAACGGCTGACGAGAACTCGTACGCTTTTAGACTAAACTCGAAAGAGCTTTTGAATAACACTTCTCGCAGAGCGCTCATTTGGAAGTGGCAGCGAATCAATTTGAAATGTGCGAGTGCATGCTCCGAAATCGTTGTTAGACTCGGCTCTTCCGAATTATTGCCGAGTCAGCTCTGCAGGCTGAGATGAAAGAGCGCAAAGTAGTTTCGTTTTCTGTGCCTTCTGGCTAAATTCGGACCCCCTCGGCTGTCATTCGTCCACGTACTCGTCGCTCAGCCGAAAAGCGTCGACGGCGCAGAGGAGTTCACGGCGGGCGCTGTAAAAATGAAAAAGGAAAAACGAAGATCAACGGAAACGTTGGCGGAGGCGGACGAAAGAGCCGGTCGGCGGGCTTCATTATTCTTGCTTATTGCTCGTATTGCTTGCCTTTCGTTCTCCCCTTTAATAGCGCGTTCGCTCGTCGTAGTCGCTCCCTGTTAGCAGCTTGCGGGCCAAGCCCCCGAGGTATGACAGACAGCCCTGTACCCATAGAAACAACGATTCCTCGCTCGCGGGAAGGCGATCGCAGTCACTGAGCTCTCAGTCAGACGGTGTTGGAGGAGGGTACGCTGCAAGCTGCAAAACGATGGTTTAGTTACGGGGCACAATGGAGCGAGAAGAGCCTCGTTGGGATCGCAGGCTGCAGCGGCGAGCTCGAAGAGATCTGCTCGCGCCTCTCGCGACGGATTCGAGTTTTCACGAGCGAGTATTATATTTCTGGAGCTCGCGGGATCATCATTGGAAAGTCTCGACAAGAACATTGCCCGTTGGAGCTGGATGCTGGGTCTCCTTTCGAATATCGTTGTCATTTCAGCCTCCTCTCCCAGACCTCGTAAGCCATCCCAGGATAATTCACCCACGATTTTGTTGGGTACAGGCGCAAGAATCGATTGAGCTCGAGTCGTATCTTCCGAACAATGTCGCGAGTTTCGGATGTGAGAACGGTGAGTGTATCGGGAAAAAGAGTCGAGGTGAGGAGGAACCAGTGCAGCAGTAATTCACCTAATGCTGAGGCAATCATCATCGGCACCATCAAAGGCTGTATTATTGCTCGCGGAATTTGAATGTTTTCCACATGAGCGCATCGATTCCCGCGGTATTCCCTGAAGTTTCTCACTGTTCTTGTATCGGTGGGTTCTCGGCAGCTCTTCCCCAAAAACGATCCCGTTCTTCCTCTAGGGAGATAGTTCTTTATCTTATCATTGTCGAGTGACTCAGCTGTGATACCATTACGAGGACAGGCCTTGGAGAAGCACACGAACACATCTTATCCTCCATCGTCCGTCCTCAGGCGGGCAAGCGACCGAGCGAACGGGCAAGCAGGCAGGCGAGCAGGCACTCAGTCACTGGGTTTTGATCGAGATAAGAAGTCGCACCTTGAATCTAAGACCAAGTAGGCAGAATATGATTTTTTTTTCGAAGAAGTCCTTCTGTGACTTTGTCTCGTGGAGGAAAGGTTCCTATTATGAGCAGAAGAGACGTCATCGAGAAAGATTTTTCATCGATGATTTGAGGAAGAGGGGATTCCCTGATATTCCAATTCAATCGGAGATTGTTTATCTCGAAATACGCCCGCCTGCTCCGATCGTAATTGACTGCTCCGCAGGGCGCCGGCGCCGCGCCGTACAGGTTCCGAGCGAGCAGGGTGAATCTCGAAGTCCCCTTCTGTGATAAGACTTTATTCCGTGTCGCGTGACTCTTTTCACCGCTGAGACACTTCGCTGGAAGTCGGAATGAGAAATTGGAGCATTCCCCTCCTAATTCTCGTTTATTCTCGAGATTGTTGTTTCGCCAAGGCATGGGAAACGAGAAACGACTGATCAGCAGCTGGGTGCATCGTTCTCACCGGGCTGTGAGTCTGAGTTTCAAATTTTTCCTCACGTTGAAGTGAGCCCTACAACTCGACGGCGGCACCGAACTCCGATTCTCCATGAACGAACTTCCAGACCGACGAGGTTACGTTGGAACTCCAGCGATGAGGTGACCTTTCCCCGGATGGGAGGTCGGTCGGGTACTGCGAGACGAGAATGAAATAATCCATCGCTGAGATCGGTAGGAAATTAAGAGGAACTATTCCGACTGTCGAGTTCCCCGGGGCTTTCAGCCTCTGGATCGATGTTGAACTCTTCGTCCCCGGAAGAGTCCAAGCGGGTTTCTCGAAAGGAACTTCACCCGCGATTGAGCTCTATATTTGTGACTGCGAGTTTGTCGACTCCATCGGCGGTCTGTCGTGTCGTGCTTTCGTTAATACATTCGGTGTCGTCGTCTGGAGTCTGTATTCGGCGAACGTTGCGACCAAACATCTGAGTAAGCAGACAAGCGGGGAGGCAGGAAGGATGCGTCAGTCACAAAAGATCCGAACGTTCAGGGAAAAGATAGAGAGGGAAAGCATCCATCAAAGCACTGAAGTAGAATGACAACATGACTTCTCCATTTGGGGAGCCTCAGACCAGACCGGGAGACAGCCTTTGACGACGGACGCCTGATGGGAAAAACTCTTCACTGAGGTGACCGCAACTCCAAGTATTTTGCGGTGTGCTTCCCGGGAAGCTCGCCTTGGAACCTTCTATAGATTGAAGAAGGAAAAAAAGGAAAAACACGTAGGAGCAACGTCCATGTCTTGTGGTTTCACGATGACCGCACTGAGTTTGGAAGGCGACGGGCAGGGAGCTCATTTTCCGAAGCGTTTTCGGTGTTCGACTCACCTATGACGGGGATTACTGACGGGTATCCGATACGGTCAGCGGTGCGGATAGGAATACGGAAGTCCAATTCTTGGGCTCAGATTGGGTACTGCAGCTCACCAGAGGATATCCAGAAAACTATCAGAGCCACAAATTACCTCGGCACGCCGTGGAAACCTTCCGAGCGTCAATCCGGCGGAGGAGTCAGCGGTTCCTAACAGATGCCTAACGTTGTTTTCACCTCCGTAGAAGGACGTGAGCTAACTCGTAATAATCTCAACAGTCGTTAGAGTACCGCGGAGGCAATCAGAACGGTTAGTTAAGCAAATGTTGGCAAGCTGCCGCGGAGCCTTTGGGGGCGTGGAGCAAGCTTGCGCTGGGGTGCATCGGAAGAACTAGTGCTTCCTTGACTGGTCGTGCGCATTGAAACCGCTCCCCCTCTGAAATCGATAATTTGCCTCGGATTAGAGACGTTCTTTCTTTCTCTTGCCGTAATCCGAATTTAGAAAAAATATGCCACGGATCGTGGGTCACACGCAGGACCCCTTCAAGAAGACGGAGCTTCAAGCATCGGAGTCCCCTTGAGCATACTGTAACCATGCCGGACTCCCGCATCGGAAGATCGAATCCTGACTCAATCGAAAATTCAGGAATAAGCGCGGAACTCCCCTCAATCGAGTTCGATATTCGACGAGCGGCCTCGGCGTCCCAGCCTAGAGAACGGATCACGAGGTAGTTTCGGTGTTCCATGGAGGACCTAAACTCCGATAGTCTTCCCCGTCCTCCTCAATGCCCCGGGCTATCGAGAGCAGCAGCGAAGTCATTCGATGCGTCAACTCATTTTTATGGGCGACGGATAGCAAATTCAGCGGCGGCGAAAAATGAGGAATATCGGGTAATCCCTCACCCGAGAAGAATAAGCGTCGTCCTTGTCAGGGTTCGTTGAGGCATCCCATTTCGGTTCGTGTTTTGGAGCCACGCGCAATAATCATCGAAGAGGAGTCGCTCTCAGCCAGTGAAAAAAATAAAAAATAAAAAATAGATATCTGTTCCGTCAAGAGATCACTGACTCGGCACAAAAACTCCCGGATGGTTCTACCGATACGCTTCTTCGGTCATTGCCCGAGCGGTCTCCTCCGCATTCTGCCGATTGGATACGTCGGAGGCCGTAAGTTCCTCTCTGCAACACCATTCCTCGGCTCAGTGATGTATCCGCCGACGGTCTCCGTGATGATTTGGATCATCTTTGTCCGAGGCTCGCTTGTTCCGTTCCACACAGTTGTCTACGAGTTCTGCTCCATACAGGTCACGTAGTCGACTAACTAACTAACTTGGTCCCTCAGCCGGCTTTTCCGTCGGTCCGTCTACTCATTCTTCCACCAGCTACCGAGCCGCACAAAGAAAGAAGGAAGAGCTGTATCGCCGAGCTCCCCGATTCGGAGGAACGGTTGCCGCCTTGCAATCATCAAGTTTGGCGTGATGTGCGATACGCCTACCCACGTAGGAGAAATAGCCGAGATGCTCCATTCCGATTTGTGTTTGCTGTATGTCATGGACCTTCGGGTTGGATGAACACGTTCCTGATTCCGATATTCGCGCCGAAGCGGCCGGGAAACGATCCATGTTTTTCACTCGATATTTCGTGCATCAACAATGTCTGCCACCGAAAATGCATTTCTTCTTGGATCAAATTCCAGAGAGGAGAGGGACTCTTTCGTACAATGCTGAGGGTTGTCGTTCGTCGACTCCGCTGCGGATCAAACGACAAATTGGGGCTGGCCGGGGGCTTGGGGAATTCAGCGGAGGCGGCGAGCATGCTAACAAGAAGAGAAAGCGGCGAGGGCTCGGGAACGGCGAAGCCGTTTTTAATTAGCGGAAGCCCTTGAGATTCAAGTTCATTGTAAGCCAACATGTGCTCGGGGTTCGCACGGGAACTTTTTCGGAAGGCTTCATAAACCTCCTCGACCGAGCGTGAAATCTTCGATCTGAATTCTCCCGCTGCCATCGATACTTTTGAGAGTTTTTCGAACTCCCCGGAACACAGAGGAGCTCTCAGGGTCGAACCTGGCTTTGTGAGAATCGCTCCGCGAGACCAGACTCGTACGACGACTTATAGTTTTCTGACGCTGAAATGTATCTCGGCGAGTACTTGGTTGCGGCTTCCAAACACAGGCCGTAAATTCCCCCGTCGCGGCCTGCCGAAGGGAAAGAGGAAAAGTTGCGAAACTTTCGGCTGGCAGCCGATGGCGATGATCACCACGTCAAGGTGCCGAAAACTACGCTGATAAGACTTCCCCCGACACACCAACGATGCCGTCGACAACACGCCAGCAACTCAAGGCAGGTCGAGAGAGTTCACAATCGCTGTTCGATGAGAGCGAAGAATTTCCGCGTCATAGCTGTCGGCAAACTTTTTTATCGGAGCACAATCGATCGGGATAATTCGGGGAAAGAACAAAAATTCCAGATCCTTTATCTCGCCCTCAGGTTTCCACCCCACGATCATGGGGCTAAGGCAGAAGGGCTGAGGCAGCTCTCTGTTTTCGGAGCGCTGTTGCTCCCGAACATTTGAGGCGAAAAATTGTGCCTCTTTCGGGAAAAAATTGGAATAGGGGAAGGAAAAGTTCCATCCACTGTGAAAGTCTCGCATCCATATTGGGAGCAGCACAGGGAGCCTGAACATCAGGGGACCGCGCACCGCGATCGATGGAGGGTTCGAAGCCTCTTCTCGATCTTCAGGAGAGCGGACTGACACTAGCTCCCGCATATTTCACCCAGGATGATCGCGCGTCTTCTGTCAGCCGACCATGTCGACCGAAGGTGTACCGGGAGCGGAAGTCCGTTTTCAGTGGGCGGTGTTGCTGCTGCTTCATTAGGTTTGATTCCCGCCGTGTAATTGCCCGTGATGGGCAAGCCGTCCTCGGTCTGGCAGGCAGGCGAAGAAAGTACGCCTGTCAGTTAGTCACCTCGGCATCCTAAACTTGCGGACGTATGTCTCACTGAGAAAGAATTCGTTCTGCCTCATCTTCGTGTCAACTCGCCCCCCGGAACAGAACATATTCCCAGGTGCCCGTCCTCCATCCCTCTCGTAGGGCAATCGAAAATACAAAGCCGCAACTCGGATCTGCACGTGAAATATATCTACCGAAGGGCTGACGCCTATTTGACGGTAGAGCGAGCTTTTCTTATCCGCATCTCTGTCATAGAGGTCAAGTAAATCCCTCATTGAGATGAGAATCCTGACAGCCTGTCTCAGTCGCGTCTGTCCATACACGGCACAGCAAAGCGTTCCGAGAGAACAGCGAGCCCTATATCCCAGTCGCGCATATTTTTTATGGCTCAGATGGAGTTTCTTACCCACAAACTTCATCCGCTCGTTGTCTTTGCTGGATCGCTACGAAAATACTGAGTGTTGGTATGCAAAGTCCCTTGCTCTGTAGAACTCGCTGTCAGATTTCCCCTGGAACAACGCTCCGCGCACCTTAATGAGGTGGTCTAACGACCGTGACATAGCTCTGCCTTCCTCTATCCGGTCAGCTGACGGCCCGTCTGTGGAGTGAATAAGGTTAACGGAGGTTGTCGCTGATTCCGTTTCGCCGGGACTAACGTTCTCATTAGGTCCCAGACTCACAGACACGGAGGTTCAGCTTGGTCGAGCCCCGTCACGGACGCTCGTTGCTTGAGCGATTGTTGGGAGGTTCACAAGCCGTGCTCCCTAGGTCGCAACGTAACGCTCGTTCATGAAGAAGAGCCGCGTTGAGCACGGGACATTCAGGGAGAGGACGAGTAATGCTTCCTAGAGGAAGTCGGAAGCTTTTCCGGTAGTGAAGCCGAGGATAAACGGATCCACGGAAGTGACCGTGCGCCGAAAATTCTGCGCAGCTAGACTCCTTGTCATGAAGGTGATCCATGAAGCCGTATTTTGTGGGTAGTGTTCGATAGACTGCTCCAAAGAAAAAAATGGTAATAAACGGTCGAAAGGAACGATCTTTTCTCAAATTCTCATAATTCCGATCAGCGTTGTCCCGTCGGCACCAGTTACCGGGTTGAGGAGGGAAGGAATACTCCGGGCAGAGGAAGGGGTGCGGGAACCATCTTTATTGGCTTCTTTGTCGACTACCGGTCTATCTCTGCTGAGAACACAACATGCTCCGGTCCCTAGACCTAGACGATGGACGATAAACGATAACTAGGGCTAGGCGTTTGTGGCGGCCGCCACATCCGCCATGAAATCCGCGATTTTCGGCCGGAATGCCCACCTTCCGCGAATTTCGGAGTATTTTTCACGGGATAAACATGGTCAGTGTGACTCCTCCCGTGACAGCCCCGCATCCCGTTCGATAGATTCCAAGGGGACCATCGATGGCGAGATATCCTTATCCGTTCTTCCGCGCCTGTCGCGTATTCGACCCCGCGAAGTTGAAAACAATCGAGATCGAAGCCGGCTACGTCATCGAAAATATACTGTGGTTTGAGGGAAACGATCCAGGGAAGGCTGAACTCCGACTATACTTGTCGGCCAAGAGAAAACTCGAGGCTTCGTCTGATCCGATAGTTTTGTGGATGAATGCGACGGCTCGTTTTCCCGAATTGACGAAGATCGCTCTGACTTGTCTGAGTGTACCCGGCAACAGTGTTTCGGCTGAGAGATCTCTCAGGAAACACGCGACTGTTCTACGAGATGATAGACGTAGTATAAAAAGTAAGAATCTCAGCATGTACAATATGCTTAATAATAACAGAGACGCACTGTGAGTTCTGGTCCTAGCTTCAAGCCTCCTAAGTACCATAAGGTAATTGACGACAGCAGACAAACATAAGCATGAGCTTTCGTTTTGCTTGTTCGGAGCCATGAAGCTGCCCTTGTCTTTTTCCCGAGTTAGCGCGATTCGTCGACAAAGCATCCGCCATAAGTCCGCGATTTTTGCTGGGGAGATCCGCCACAGGTCCGCGATATTCCCGAAAAAAGTCCGCCACAAACGCCTAGCCCTAACGATAACCGATAACTGTCTCGTTGGCTTCGCGATGGTGCTACTGGCGTTGACCTTGTAAGCTTCATTGATCGAAGCGCGTCGGGGATGGGGATGCTCTTGCCGATCACTCTTTTACACTGCGAGGGGCATCACGCAGTCAATGTGTTCCCAATGAGGGAGTCGGGATTCGACCTCCCGACCGGAAGCCTTGGAAGGAGCTACGAGGTAACCCCATCCCGCTTGGAGCGAGCTATGCCTTCTCAAGGAGGAAAATCACGGAGGCAGAGCGGCTTTCGCGAAGAGATCATGTCATGGATACAGAGCGGCTTTCACGAAGGAATCGCGTCATGGGCACAGAGCAATTTCCACGGAGAGATCTCGCCAAGAATACAGCGGCTCATCGCTCGTGCTTCACTTGTATGCTGTGCATTGTGCTATTCCGTATCGCGCTCGGGCGAGTGGATTCCCGCTTCTCTCAGTGCAGCAATCAGAGTAATAAGGATCGGCTGGGCTAGATGGAGATAACTTTGAGGAATGGCAGATCGGGAGAGGAGCTTTCCTCAACTCAGGGAACACACGGAGTCTCACCTTCCCGCACAGTTCGGTCGAAGTTCTCAGAATTCCCAGATTGTATGAAGCATCGTCTACGACGAACCTGATTGCGGGTAGAGCTCCGAGAATTCGGGAGAATCCTGGAACATTCGCCTTCACCCCATCCAAGCATCATCCTAGCTATTGTAGGTCATTTGACGTGGGACGTTCGACGCTCTGTGATCAGAAAGTCAAGCGAAACGAAAAAAGCGACCAGCTCTCCGAGTTGTCCAGGCACTGCGTGCTTTCGGACAGCGGACTTCCGTCCTGCGACCTGCGAGGCGCAGAAGCCACCCAGAAGTTATTAAACTTCGGCATAATTTGCGGCGAAGTATTCCTCCGTATTCCGTCTCCTCACAAGCTCTTTCCCATGCTTCACGGTCACCTCGGACGAGCCCTCTGTCACATACGAGTCGTCGTATGGTGTAGAAGAGGGCTCAAATCTGTGCATATTCCCGGATCCATACATATATTTCTATACAGAGTCCAACAATAAATGTCGCGCATCGGGGAAGGTCGCGTGAGGGGGGGGGAGAGAGGGAGAAAAAGATAACAATCACTGACTCGGATGAAATCATCACGGCAGGTGTCTATCACGTTAGGCAACTCCAATTAGTGCATTAGTGCACGTATGCCCTCATCAGCGACCGTGTAGGA
>NW_003803982.1:195244-214976 GCF_000255335.2 Galendromus occidentalis
CAACAGATCGGAGAATGATGTAATCGCTAGCGGTTTTTATTGTCCATCACTATTCAACAAACATAGATATTTAAATAGTGATTTGATAACGATGATCGTGTCAACGAGTCCTCGGAAAACAGAGTACACATGAATATTTTAAAATCTGGAAATTTCGTTCGGGTCGCTTGTGCGGTGACACATCACACGATTTGTATGATAGCTTCCGATATTCCACTGACGCGGCTCTTCGTGCCGCGGGTAGAGACAGCTCGCAGCACAGCCACCGAGTCGTGAGAAAGACTTGGCGATTGCTACTCCATGAAATCGGTATCATTTAATCTTTAATATGATCTAATCGGGATCTAGAGCTGATGCGAGATGAATCGATAGACGTTCAGGTTTGAATTTCCTAAATCTATCCGATATATTCTTGTATAATAGTCATCGTGTTCGACTGTTTCGCCGCTCGTCGTATGTCTCAGTAGATGCGGAATAGTCGCTTTTGCGACTAGTACTGGTGATTCTTGACGAAGAGTGTGTCTTCGGTGGCGGCACCCTTGACGCCTCCAGCGTATTTTCCAAGGGAGGCATCGGAATTCGCCTTTGCACGCTTCAGGAACTCCTCCTGACCGGCCTTGCAGTTTTCGTCCTTGCCACCCCATGCTTTGATCGCCGAAGCTTGCAGGGCGCGACCGTACGAGAAGGTGAGAGCCCAGGGCTTCTTGCCGTTCAACTTGTTCATTGCGTCAAGGTTGACAGAGGCTTCCTCTTCGCTCTGACCACCAGACAGGAAGACGACTCCGGGAACAGCGACTGGGACCGTGCGCTGCAGAGCCGTCACGGTGGCCTTGGCGATTTCGATGGCATCGGCCTTTTTCGGGCAGGATTGTCCGGGGGTTACCATGTTCGGTTTGAGCAGAGTTCCTTCAAGGAAGACATTGTGGTCGCTCAGTGCCTTGTACACGGCGGCGAGGACCTTCTCGGTGACTTTCTGGCAAGTTACGATGTCGTGCTCTCCGTCGGGAAGGATCTCCGGCTCGACGATAGGCACAATGCCGTTCTTCTGGCATTCAGTGGCGTACCTGTGGGATTAACGATTTAATAGTTGATCATTACGGGTTAAATCGGTTTGCAGAGGGAATGAGAACGGGAAGATCCCTAGAGGCTGAGATTCTTTGGCCTGAAAAATGAAGGCCATGTGCTTGATTGAATAGTTAAGTGAGAAGCGAGGAGGCTCCAAGGTTACCTTGCGAGAACGTTAGCGTTCTCGAGGACGGCGAGAGCGGTGGGGGCATCCTTGCGAATGCGGAGTACGCATCTCCACTTTGCGAATCGGCAGCCGTCCTTGTAGTATTGGGCGCACCGTTTGCCGAGATCATCGAGACCTTGCGTGGTGCTTTCGTCGATGGTGCCCATGAGGGGAACAACACCGGTGTCGACCTTGATGCCGGGAATGATTCCCCTGTTTTGGAGGATCTTCACGAAGGGGGTTCCATCATCGGCCTTCTGATAGAGAGTCTCGTGGAAGAGGATTACGCCGGAGATGCAGGAGTCCATCAGTTTATCAGATGTGAACAGCAATTGTCTGCGGAAAATTCAATGAGCATTAGTCTCGATCGATTGGGCAGATAGGATTCGGCTTTGTTCTTGTGGAACGAAGAAAAGGACGTGCTCTCTACGTAGGAACGTAGAAGTCATAAGGTCATTACTAGAGCTCGGAAGTTCAGGCATTATGCCTTAAATGCCTATATCTGCTTTTTCAGCATTTTTTGATGTAATGTCTGTTTCATTTTTTTCGTTCCTAGAGTGCCTTTTCGAGCTTCTGATGGGCCGAATCCCGAGGATTTCGGGGGAAACTGAGGGTTTCTTATTGAGAACGGTGATGAGATGAGGTCGGCGAACCTAGTTCCCATGAGCACATCTTGCTCTCGACAAGTTCCGATGCTCCGCCAGAGCGCGCCAAAAAAAATTCGTTCTTGTAAAATGCTCGTATCGGATCGGCGTCGATTGCTCACCGATGGGAATCCATGTTACCACATGAAATTCTCACAATACGACACTGATGGACGCTTCGATGCGTTTGTTTCCCTGCCTATAACGCCTATTTCGCCTAGTTTCGGTGCCTTTTTCGAGGGTTTTCAGTGCCTTTCCGCCTGCCATTTCTGAGATGTTTGAGTGCCTGAACTTCAGAGCTCTAGTCATTACAAATTCGATGACGCCTGTGATGCCGTGAGACAAGATCCTTTCCGTGACGTTCGTTCCCCTTGAAATACGAGCTGGAACCTGGTTGAGCACGATCGCTTTTTCGTCATGGTAGGTCTGTCTAACGAGGGTTACCCGAGATTACTCGCGAACACTAGATGCGATCTCGAGTCAATAACAAAGAGAGGCGGAAGTGTCGCCCGTAGACTATCATCTTCCTGTCCAGACATTGAAGCTGCACTGGACTCAGTAATTTTGCAAGCAGGATTCGGAAAGAATTATGGGAACACGGGCGGGAGTTGGGGTCTAGCGAAGCAAACAAGGCTCCTCCGAAGAACACGGATTGCGACCCCTAATGCAGGGGGTGGGGAGCGTTTGATAAATTCATCCGGTGGTTCCAGCTAGCCCCTGACGGTTGCTCCCCGCTGGCTCGCGGGGGATTTGGGATGCGCGTCGCACCTTCCCCTGTTCAGGAATCGAGTTCCGGGGGCCTTCTTCCCGCCCCGTCGGTTCCAATGATTTATCCCGATTCCCGTCTCTGTGTCAGATCCGGGAGAACTCTCAAATCGAGAATAAGTTCGCTTCCAAAGTTCAAGCGAGGATGACTTGCGGGTCAGCTGATCGACGCAGACGAGACGGTCCGATGCTGCGTGAACATCGTTCCGCCGGAGCCTGACAAGTCTCACACGCATAATAGGAATCTCTCGAACCGGTTTCCCTCGACATGATCATCAGTGTTCATAAAACGATGAAGCGCAGATATCTCGCTCCAGATCCGATTCACTGGGTCGCAGGAGTTGGCATTCAGCGCCTTTAGAGAGGAAGTGTTTGCTCCGCGGAAGAGCTCCCAATGAATCTCGTATTCGGAAAGGAATCGAATCGCATCTTGATTACCCAGTTGGGTTCAATCCTAGATTCATGCGCTCGGAACTCGAACTGTCCAGCAAGAAACGTACTAGAAGTATCAGTGTTGTTCAGAAAAACGATGCCTTATGGAAGACCTTCTCAGAGGACGTTAACCCGTTCATTGGCCCCGTAGACACGACGGAAGCGGCGAGAGAATCATCCCCCGATTTCCGGGACGGAATTTTCAGCTCAAACATACCGGTATTTCCGACGAAGCTCTTCCGTATTCTCCGCGCCGATACTCTGCAGACGTTTGCCCATGGTTCCAGTGGACTCATCAGCGGCGAGAATACCTTTCCCAGGGGCAACGATCTTGTTGGCGGTTTCGCGCAGCTCAGCCTGCTGCTCGGGGGTGAGGTAGCTGAAGTTCCCAGCCATTTCGATTGTTTGGATCGGTCTTACGTCGGGATGGACGATGAGAAGAATGGGTTGCAACGACGTCGGCTGGCACGATCAGTTAGAGCGGACGACTGCAAGGAGACGGCCAAGGGCAACTGAGTGGTCTCCGTCGATGGCGCTGCTGTCGCTCTTGTGGAAAGTGTAGACCGCTTTTCGTTGTCACTACACGACGACACACGACCGTGGTGAGGAGGGCGCACCCGCCAAAGGATTACCTAGATATTGCCACCATCCGGTCGGAGGCGTGAACGTCGATACTTGATACTAAGTAGTCTTGGGAATAACATTACAAAATCAATTTCTCGTTAGCATGCATTGCTGCGGGAAAATGCTTTTCGATTACGGTCATGTTTCTCGCGGAGATTCAAGCGAGTCTTCCCAGGAGGCGCTGTTCACCAATCGGAACGAGAGGACCCTCGTTTGAGAGATTGGCCGGCGTACCATCGGCACGTAGACCACGCGGCCCAGGCTCGCATTGTACTTTGAAAAACAAAGTTCTTGACCTCGCTGAACGCGCGGGACAGCGCCTCGAGTACAATTGAACGTTTCCATAAGCATCGGGCGGGAAAATCACGTCTGCCACCGCAGAGCGCTCCGGGTAGAAAGCTTCGACTGCGGGGGCTGCTTCGATTCGAATGAAAAGCCATGAGCTCCTGGAGGCTGACGAACCGACTGTTTTATATGATTTCACTGACCCGTACAAATGTTAGAGCACATCCATGCTCTTCTTCTTCTTTGCTCGTCGGCCCGACTCCAGATGGTGTTTTTAATGAAATGAGTTGCGGCTCTCGTCTGCTGCAATGTCTATCCATGAATATTCGTCGATGGCATCATCATAATTATCGTAGGTCTACATTCTTCTTCGTACATTTAGGAAAAGTAGTTCTTGATACACACTATACATTAATCAATCGATTGAAAATTGGAGATAACCGCGATGCCTGCCCGCCAAAATGAGCTCCCTCATTCGAGGGCGGCGGGAAGACGCCCAAGTCGATCCATAGTCTGGAGCGAACGTCTCAGGGCTTCGAAAACATAATCAAGAACTACACGGACGGCGATGCGGGGCGATCCGTGGCTACATGATAAGTATCCAGAGATGAGGAATCCACATGGACGCGATCGGAATTCGAAGTTTCTGCTTGCTATCGATGGTCACCACTTCAGGATGCTTGCGAATCCCCTCGAGGGCTGTGTCCCCAGCGGGCTATGATCGATAGAACACGATCTGAAATTCGATAGTCCTCAAGAAGGGAGCGTGAACGCTTTGTGCGCATCGCTGTTTTCTCCCAGCTCAACGGATCTCGGACCAATCTGCGGAGAAAATTCAGAGCTGTCTCTCCACAGGAGGTCCGAGGGTTCACCGTTTCGCGGAGATAGCGGGGATGAGTGAATATCGTTGTAGTTCCTCGAGCGAACTCGTAAGGTACAAATGTCCAAGAGCGTCCAGAGTCGGGTAGAAATCGTCGCGGATAGGTAGAACCGATCGGGATTCCCGATTTTCTTCCGACGCTGGCGTCATTGACAGCTGGGCCTCAGTCCTGAGTTTCTAGCGTTGCCGTCGCGGAGAACAGGGATCTCGGAGCGAGCGAGGAAGTCGCTCATTCTGCTAGTGGGGCTCAAGCCATCGTCATCGATGAAGCTACATCCTTCTCTGTAGAGCCTCCTTGTAAAGCTTCATTCTCTGTACAAAGAACGCCTCGAGGAGATCAGCACACGAATAGAAGGTACTCTCCTTCGAATTGTAGTACCGACAGTTATCGAAAACGAGAGTCATGTCAATCACAAACTGCTGCAGCGTCGTGTATTTTGATGCAGTCAAATTTTGCTCAATGGTGCGGAGATCCATCGGGTGCTTGATAACCTGTGGAAGATAAAATCAATGTCGAACAAGGGCGCCTTGCAGCGAGAATTTCACCGAAAAACAAGGATACGATGCTCAATACGATGCTTACCTTATAATAATCGGGAGCTTGTCTTCGGTTCACTGGTTCTTTGAAGGGCCAAGCCTGTTTATGGTTCCGAACGGCGAGCAGAAGCTTCTTGAGATTATCCAAATCGACTTTGGTCAACGGCTTGCTCATTAATTGGAGGCTTTCTTCATCCTCTCCTGTTTTCACCTGGAATCGGAGGCAACCGACTTCGAAGATTTTGTAATCGTAAGAGACTCCTTTCGAGACCCCCATGTGTATGGGCCACGAGCATAAGCGGATCATCACGAGCTCAACTCACCCTACAGTCTGGACAAATATAAACATCGATGCTGCTGGCCTCCGATTGGAGCACCCCGACGCATCGACCGTGGAACCAGCCTTGACAACTATCGCAGTAGATGTAGAATTGCGACTCGTCATATGGAGTCCGACATATGCAAAACAATTCAACCGCGGCTTCGGATTTCTTCTGCTTGCAGTCCAGACAAACCCAGCTGTGGAAGATCAGGGGAGGAATTCGTCAAAGCCAAGTCCGACCAGAGGCTATTCGACCTTTCACACACACCGATGGAAAAGGCAAACCGCAGCAGATCCAGTCTTACCCATCCATCTTCTGAGCTTCCGCTTCTGTAACGCCAATACATGCAATATGGAACCAATTCTCGCACAAATCGCAGCCAATCATGAATTTTGAGGGATCGTAGCGCCGCTTGCAAATGCAATACACCTGTGGAAGAGAATCGAATTAGATGATATTTCCATCTGGAGATACGGGAGCGGCAGATTCTAGATGGGGAATCGGCCAACTCTCAAGAAGGAGCAGAGCGACTTATGGTTATGCAGAGCGACCAACCGTCGAGTCTTCTGTGCTGGGGGTGGCTCCAACTCGGGCCTTCTTCTTGTTCGGAGACGACGACGGACAGGGTGCACTCTGGAATTGATTAGTAGATAATATACTGATTGCTCGATTCGCCCGTCATTTCTTTTAGCTCTCACTCCTCTCAAATCTTGAGTAAAACTCAATGCGAAATAACTATGGGAGAGACCGATGATTCTCACAGGCAAACCCGCAGTGGTGGTGCTGGAAGCAGGTGCCGCGCGTTTCTTGCTCGCAGGTTGTCCAGGGGATTTGAGCTGCGTTGGTTTCACGGAGGCATTCGGTTGGACCTTCTTGGCCGCGGGTGAAGAGCTTTTGAGCTGCGTGCCATTGCTCGTTGCCGGGGATGGGGACTGAAAAGAGCGAGAATTCCGTAATCCTAATCTCGTCCACCCAACTATATAACTCCAGGCTAGATCTTTGTTCGTCGAGCGTCGTCGGGGACATTCGCATCGAAAGCGAAGGTTACCGACGAGAGCTCGCACGAATGAGGGCGACATGAGGGCACACTAGGGAATTGACATAAAAATATTCCATCTGACCGATGACAATAATAATTGACCGCAATTTACATTGGTGGCAAACTTCGTCGGCTGCTGCTTCTGTGGCTGAACTGTTTTCAGCAGACCCAATCTCTGTTTCTCCATGTGAACCTCATTTTCAATTTGTAGGGCAAGCTTCTTCTCCATGAGGGCTCTTTTGCGCATGATGCTTTTCCGAAGAATGTCAGCATGGCGGTTAACCAGAGCCTAGAAGAGGAGCATATGCCAGTGTTGCCGAATACCGAATAACTCGAACGATAGAAAGAATAGAGTCTGCCACCACAGAAAACGAGATTCGCCGACATGAATTACATCAGCAGGCCTCTGCCAACCGACTACAGCAATCAGCACTGGATGAGCGGCAGGACCGGAGAAAAAAAACCGATCTTGATCTCATACACGAACCGGGGAGGAAGAGAACTCACTTTGCTCCGTTGGAATCTCCGCTGACTCTCGGGATCTCGCGATTTCGGCTTCGGGATAGGCGTTGGAGGTACTCGTTTCTCTTCCTTCTCCGATTGGGGGACGACGATAGCCGCTCCAACCTGTTCACTTGTTTGCTTCGATCTGTTTGTGATCGGGGCTTGCACAGTCGCCGGAGAGACTGTGGGTGCAGCCGCTTCTACCGAGACTTTGACTTGATCACAGGCCTTGGCATCCGCCGTTTCTTCAGTGGGGGGCTCAGGTTTTACGGGGGTTGGGAGCACCACTTGGGATAGCACTGACGTTTGTTTCTGCAATGAATCTCTTGACGTGAGGTCGGACTACTAGAATTGAAGACGATCTCGGCAGTATACCAAATATCTGAAACAGGCAACGGACGGCGCGGACAACAATGAGATAGCCACCTTTAATAAAGGCATTATAGGTGACGGGACTTTCGATCGATTTTGAATTGGCGTTGGAGGTCGAGTGGCTTGAGCACCACTCTGGAGGGGATCCAATACCTCACTTTCATGAGTGTTCGTTGGATCCCCCGAGGCCTTCAAAATCGAAGCTAGTTACGAGAGGTCCGCTGACCATTCGGCCTGAGAACTTCTTTGGTCTGCAGCGAGCTCGCCTCACCCGTTCCGGCTTTATTCACAAGTTTTCCATCGCTTTTTACCTGCTTCGCGATTTGTTGAGTAACGGCAGGAGCCAGAACAAAGGTGGTGCTGCCGCCCGGAGCGGTGGCACCAGCTGCCCCGATGGTCTGAGCGTTGGCGCCGCTTTTGATCGCCGCCACCGGAGAAGCTCGAACAACTTGCACCGGTGCGACAGTGTTCGTCACCAGCTGAAAGGAATGAGCAAGCTCGATTATATCGCCTTAGTTAATCCCGAGAATCAGAGATCCGAGGAAAGTACCTTTGGACCCAACGGCTGAGAAGCCACAATTATCTTCGGCGTCATCGGGGTCGGCGCCGAAGAATTCGGAGCGACTTCCTTCTTGATTTCGGTTTTAATCGGTTGAACACTCGATGATGGAGCGTTGGTCACTATGAGCTGCGGAGTCTGACCCAAGGAACTCAGGACAACCTGAGGAAACGGAAAGCAGAAAAAAAACGTTTTTCGACGGGCTGCTTATGAGATTTCCAATCGCTTCAAGGCTTTGGAAGACGTTCGAGCACACGCACCTTTTGCGGGAGCTGACCTCCGCCCGGATGGACGATCGTGGTGGCACCGGATCCTTGTCCTGCGCTGGTCGTTAGTACGGTACCGGCATTGAGCACCATTGCCTGACCGGAACTCGCTTGTACCACTTGGACGGTTTGACCAGATCCGGTTTGGATTATTGAGCCGGCCTGTGAAACACCCATGAGCTGTAAGTTTGCGCTCGGTAGAAGGAAATGTCCCCCTTTCGGGGATCCGAAGGGAGTAGTCCTCCGTGCGAGGAGCTCGAGTTCGAAACTCACGACAGGAGAGGCCCCGGGCTGGGCAGCCTGAATGATCTTCACAGCACGAACGGCGGTAGGCTGCAACTGCGGTGTTCCGACGGGCAAGGCCGGACGTATCTGAATGAACCTCTGACCGGTCGCTCCTGGCTGACCGGTTGGTGCGGCCTGGATCATGATCTTCTGGACGGGCTGTCCTGCGGCTTGCAGGGTCATCGGTTTTTGCTGGTTGATGTTGACAAGTTGGAGTCGTCCGTCAGGCAACTTGAGTAGTTGCTGACCCGGCTGGAGTCCTCTAACTGTGAGTTGGCCGTTCGGGCCTTGAACGATCTGGACCTGCAATGAATGAGAGGGCTCAACATCGTCTAGGTTCTCGGAACCCGGAAAGGACCTCGGGGATCGGATCTAGCTCGAGACCTACCTGAGGACGAACTCCTCCTTGCCTAATGACGGCTCCGATCGTAGGAGATACCATTCGAGTGCCTGAACCAGATGCGATGACTGTCGCATTAGCAGCGGCAGGGCGTATAATGATCTGCAACAATTGAGAGTCATGGATGAGACTAGAGAGTAGAATATTACGTCCAGTTCAAGGATCCGACGGGAGCCCAGCTCGAAAGCGAGGACATCGGTCCGGGAGGCGGACAAGGCCAACTAACGTGACCCACCTGTCTCGGACCAGCATTCCTAAGAGTTTGCACTTGAGCTGTTTGTCCCTGCCCGGCCTGCGCGACGATTCTTCGCACACCGAGACCCCCGATTGTTGTCTGCATGACGGTCCCGCCTTGTCCGCTGAAGATGCCGCCACCGCTAACGACAACGGTTCCGGTGGTATTCGTGGTAGCCGAGGTGACTGACAGTATTTTCTTATTGTTCTGATGTGCGAGGCGTTGAGCGCGAAGGTTGGCTTCCATGGTTGCTCGTATCTCCGCCGGACTTTTTCCTGGTCCAACTGCGGGGAATATCGGCATTGTATCGAATTGATCGGCGAATCCTTCGTCTCCTCCAAAGAGATCGCGAAGGACAAACAGATGGAAAAAATAGAAGTTGAGCGAGTCCGGGGCGATTCTCACCAACTTTCACCCCGATGATGCTGCTCGAGTTGATCGGGGTTGTGACTCCGCTCGAGACGACCGTGGTTCTCGGGGTAATGTGCACCAATTGAATTCGTTCCCCAACTGTCGTGGGTGTGCTTATCTGTAACGAATAGCAACGCTTGTCGTAGGTCATCGGAAGTCAGCCGGTGCGGATGTCGAAACTGAGAGAGAAACAAAAAATCCTTACGCGTACTTTCTCCTGCTGTCGGTCCTTGATCTGCTTTTCCAATTTTTCCTGGAAAATCTTCAGCTCCCAGATTTCCAGATGTTCCTCAGGTGTCCAGAGCTCGCTTATCTGGGAGAAAATCCGTGATTATTTTATCGGCGAAGCGAGGATGCCATCATCGGAAATCTCGGTGGCATTCCCGAGGAAATCCAGAAAACTCACTTGCGGTCCTTTGTTCTGGGGCGATTCCGGACGTCGTCTCTCCCGGAGACCACTCCGCTGTGGAGTCGTTTTCTCCCGCGGCTTTGTCGGCAGGTCGATCGGGACCGTGATCTTCCTCACGAGGTACTCGGATCGTAGGAAATAGGGAGGGAGATCGCGACGCTTCACAAGTTCACTCGTCTCGACCTGAGAGTCGGTTGTCACCGTGTTGGATCCGCCGGGCGGAGGTTTCATGGCGATATCGTCCCACTTCAGACAATGCCACAGGATCCTCAATTGGAGAGCTATCCAGCTGCAGCTGTTGTGGAGACTCTGCGTGTTCCGCCACCGCCACGTGGTGCGGAGGACCGGTCTTGGAGACGACCCGTAGTTCCACACCTCACTGTTGGGCTTAGATTGATAATTGAAGCCTTGAACTTCGCCTAGGCCGCCTTTCCGCGATAATCTTCTGTAGTCCACCTTATCGAGTACCAGCACCGATCGTCGTTTCCCGAGGTTCGTTGTGAATGTTTGGATTGGAGGCAGGGTCTTCTTCCGTACGGTCCTCTTCTGAAGTCCTTGACGCAGTCCGAGATCGAATTTCTGTCTGGTATCACCTCGTTTGCTGCTCTCGAGCTCCAGCTTGACGTGGGCTCGGCACAACGGCGAATAACATTGTTTACGGGTGGCTTCCGTGCAGCTGTAACACGTCAAACCGGGGGGCAGCATTTTCTCGGAGCCGCATTTTCCGGTCTCCTTCTTGACGTCTTTTCCGAAATTCACTCTTTTCTCCAGCAAGGAGTCTAGACTCGCTTTCCCCGCCGTGAGCCTGGAAAATTGACGGAGCGATTGAGAGAACAACAAAACGAGGAGCGCCGATGATTCGATCGCTGAGGAATCTTTCTGAAAACAAGTCGTACCTTGGGTAGAATTTCCTTTTCGGGTCGAGGAGAGCTTCCCCAACATCGATGACTTCCTCAATTTTTGGCGTGTGCTGATCGCAGATCGCTCTGATCAAGCTCGGTCCAGTCAGTTCCGCGATCTCGCCCGATGATTTAGTCACAGACGCGTTTTCCAGCTTCGCCGCGTCCACGGTACGGTAGGAGTCCGTGCTCGGAATGTAGATGCTTACTTTGGCCGGGCCTGCACGGAGGCCTTGTTTCCCCATCGGCGAGAGACGGACTACCCTTGTACGGGAATTCCAGTACCAGCCACCTGTACCCGTAATCCGGAACTCCTCGCCTTTCTGCTTCCAAACCTGGTGTTTCAGACCCAGGGTGTATTTACACCACAATGACCGATCGCTCACATCTTCGCCATCCTCTGTGATTCCCGAATAGAGAGCCATGAATCCGGCGATTCCTCGGCGTTCCTTCCTGTCCTGCCTCTTCTTCTCCTCGCGCTCGACTAGCGTAGTCCGTCGGAGGAAGGTATGCCCCAGGCACTCTGTCCAAGACGAGACTAGCGCGCAAGGTTTGATCACGCTCTCGAGCAGCTGCGGATTCCGAAAGAATAATCGTCGATTGAGAAAACACGAATCTTCACGAACGTCGAGAAATTCCTCTACATCAGCGACCGATCAAAACTTTTCAGCTCCAAAAAAAGCCTGACCTGGAGTGCTTTGACGTAGTCCCGAGTCCTCGCGCTTTTGTTTACCGCTTGCAGCCATTCTGCGCGGAAACTCGAAGCCCATTGAGGATGGAACAAACAGCTCCCCAGCTGAGATTCCAAGTGAATGATCGTATTCCGTATCGTGCCGAGGACGGATGTCAGATCCGTCACGGAGCTGGTTTGACCTGATATGAGGGGCGCAAATTTAGGGAGACGATCATTTCCGGGAAAAATGGCTTCCGATCGAGCTTTCGCACCAAGAGCCAGATGATAGGCGACGATGAATTTTCCATAGGCACTCACTTGGACCGAAAACCCATTTGAACTCAGACGCCGGCGTCAATGAGAATTTGTGCGATAAATGGCGTTTCTTGTCTCTCTCCTCCGCATGCTGATGCTTATTCAAAGCGAGAGTGTGATTCGTGTAGACTTTGGAGTAGCTTTTGAAGCTGCCTTCCGAACCCAATTTGAAGGGTGCTTGACTTTGAGCGGCTGTCTTGCTACGGGTCTGCATTTCAACCGGTTCTTCCTTGACTGGTTTAATGTCCATCAGCTCCTGTAGATATCGAAAATCTTTATTCATCGCTTGCTCTCCGCCGCAATAGACTCGAACGAGCGAGAGAAAAACTTACGAGGCTCTCGTTATGGACTTTGATCCTTGTTTCCACGTCTGCTTGATTCTCCTCTAACCAACTCTTCCTAGAAGTCTTGTTGGCAGCGCTCGTGAGATCCATCGTGATTTTCATCTGCAAGGTAATTTGGTCTTTGAAGAAATACGTATACGAAAGATTCGTGCTTCTTCCCATGGGTCCGGGAGTGAGTATTGCCGAGACAAATGCACCGAGGGTGAAGCTTACCTGACGTTCTATCTCTGGCAGCTGCTCGTTGATGGCTCTCACGAGCTCGGATTCGTAGTCGTCGGCGTCGAAATAACACAGGAGCTCATGCAGCTGGGTCACGGTTGAGTAGTAACGGACATCGTTCTCGCTTTCGTTCTCTCTGCAATGGGGCAAATAATCATTTCCAAGCGCACCGGGAGATATATGAAAGGCTTATCTCGAAACCCTCAGTCCCCTCCCTCTCCGGGAGCCTGGTCTAGCCCACCAGCTGCTCCCTTTCTTCGCGAAGATGAAATACTGCAGACGCAAGTGCCCCACGCCCACCCTGACTCGGCTTACCCTACAATGCGTCGCGCCAGGAACCAATATTTGCGACCTTCGCGGTCAAATCCGAGCATTGCATGACGGGCTAATAGTCCAGCTCTCTCCATATCAGTAATGCAGTCGGTGACTCCCGGAACGGAATTCGTTTCACACACCGGACATATCCACTCCTCTGATGGGACCTGCAGGAAATGCGACCGATTACGGCTAAGGATCATAAGGAAGCGTTTCGTGCTTCGAACGAGAGCAGTCAGATCTTACCTCTTCGAGAGGCGGGTCGAGACAGCCCAAGTGGAAAACTGCGGGACATCGTTCACAACAGAGGAGATCACCCAGTTTGTGGCACACCCTGCGAGAGAGGTTAAGGGATGATAAGTTTCAACCGGCTTCGGTTCCGATGGCGTCTCGATCGGGAAGTCCGATCATCTGTAGCCAAGGCCTGGAGGATCACCTACCGACAGTGGTCGTCGTGGTCTGGTACTCCCTCTCGGATCGTCTCGTCTCGAACGGCGGCTGTACTCAGGAACTGATTGACGAGGAACTCCAAGATATCGAGCCGACATTCGATGCCAACATTCAGCGGATATTCGGACTGGAAACGTTTCACAACCTTAGCAGGTCTCTCTTCGATTCCGCTGCATAGATTATCGGAGCTAATGATGAGGAGGTTCTTTGCCCCCGCGTGTTTAGTCACCTGATATGTCAAATCTGAGGCTTTCGCATCATCGTGATCCGCGGGCAAGCCGAGGAATGAAAGCAGAGTTGGTCGATGCTCGCTGCAAGACAAAGTCATTTGATGACTCCCATTGATTCACGACTGTCGCCCATCTTCAAGACGAACTTCCCCGTGTCGGACCCGGAAATCGGGATGAGGTTACTCACGGATCAGCGAGGAGATACAGTTGGAGAGCAGCTGGCCAAGTGACATGGTCGATGAGATAAAAATGGATGTTGATGGAATCTTTCAGATCTTGAGGACCAAAGTGTGTATTGAGAGAGTCGGCTTCCCGAAGCACCGCTTTCAGGATACTGATGTGGCATTCACTGAGGAGCACCTGAAAATTCCAGCGATAAAATTGCATCAAGGAGGGAACACGTCTCCCCATTCACAAAGCAGGAGGCGTCAGAATTCGAGCGTCCAATCGGCAGAAAAAAAATAGGTGGAAAACTCACCGAGTGTTCCGAGTAGTCCAAAGCGGCGCAGAAGTCCTCGAATGTAAACGGCGTCAAACGGAGAGTGTTGCTGAAGCGACGAATAACTTCATAAACGTTCAAAGCTCTCATGACATACTGAGGTGGGAGCAAGAGATCCTCGGAGGATGGGGGCAGGATCAAGGCGGGCTTCTCGCGATCCTGGAAAGGAAATCCGAACTGAGCGAGCCGGAGCTCTAAATTCACCGGAGGAGAGAGAGAGCTCCGATCAGAACTCTGTCCCCTCAGACCCACCTGCAGGAACACCGGAGTGACGGGTCTTCGGTGAGTTCTCCGACGCTCCTCAGGTAAACTCTTCTCCAGCGCTCGTTCTGTACCTGTATCGAGCATGAAGATCAGATGATTCTCATAAAAGACGCGCCTCAAGAGTTCCCAATGCCAATCGGCAATGGACTCCGGAAATGAGGGCTCAGATCGGTACCGAATCACTTACCCTCTGTATAATCCTCGTCATCGTCGCGATCCTCGTCAGACGATGCTTTCCAAGAGTCCATCTCCATCTTGATGTTATCGGTGAGATCGGCATCTTCGTACTTCATATCGAAGTCGACCAGCTAGGGAATGAGCAGAATGAAATATTGAAATAATAAGAGCCGGTGAAGAAGCTCGCTGAGGTCGGTTTTCCCCCCGATAACCTCTAGATCCCTACACAACCCTTCAAAAAGCTTACGTCACTCTCCGAGGGCTCAGAATCAGTCTCTGTGTCGGCGTAAGCATCTTGACGCAGGCCCTCCCGCAGCCTTTGTCTGTATTGGACAGTGCTTGCGTGACCGCCAGCATAAAGGTACCGCGGCTTCTTCGTGGAGCCGCGACCGCCAGATTGGGACTTCGGCGGTCGGCCTCGAGCTCGCGATCGTCCGCGCGTCGACATGTTTCACTGGAAGAAGACAAGAGTGTGACTTGCGGTCGTCGCGAAGAGAGGTTCTCGGGAATGATCGGCTCCCTGCTCCCTCGCCCTAGGAAGCGGTTCCTCGGCCAGCGAAAACCCTTCTTGGGCCTTCAGGAGTTCAAGACACGCATCTTGAACCGAAGAAGAATGTGCTAATGTATTCGTTCATTCAACGTCAGACAACATTTGTCAGACTTTGAGAAAAATGTGAAACGGATAGCGCACAGATCATCTTCGTGGAACTGCGCTGAGGTCCTCTTTCAACATGTCTACATATGTCATAAAGCCCAGGTGATGAGCGCGAAACTCCAGAGAGTGGTGAAATTCTCGTCGCGAATCGACGTTTGTCGAAGACTCTAGGTCGGGACTCAATTCCATTCGTCATTCCAGTTACGAAGCCGCTCGATCGAAAAGCTCGGAGTCGAAGTCGATACGCGAAAAGCAAGCTACGGGAATTTTCGCAGTGTTCGGCTCCCGGGAATTCGAGCTGGCTTGATTCCAAAGTTTCGATGGTGCTCGGCTAACAGCCCGCCGAGCTTTCGGGAAGTTTCCCAATGGGGATTCAGGGCTTTTTGGATTGAAATCGGGTCGGAGGACCAAAGTGTTTTGTCGATTTTTCAAACGATACTCTTTTCTTTCCTGACGGAAATTCTGATCGCGATCGCATGAGAGCTTCGTGCATCCCATCAAGAGAGCCCCGAAATAAATTGCAGAGGAAAAGGCGCGAAACGACGCTCGCAGTGTGAGGCTCGGTCGACGTCGGATCTCAGGGGTCCCTGCCCCGGCTCCGTGGATAGAGGCGAATCAGTACTCGCTATACCCATAATGCCGCTTTCCGAAGGTTAGCATTACACAATAGGACCACAAGAGTTCTGAGAATATCTTATAAGATTACGTGTGACATCTGTCGCGACAGTAGACGCAACTCGACGCAGGGGGGCGCCACTGGGACGTACCTGGATTGTTCCTGGATTTCAAGTTAGCGATTGAAGAACTGCATTTTCCCGATCCGCATCGACAGATTCCGAAAAGATGAGGGCGTATGATGAGGGAGACGTCGGAGGAAATACAACAGCTCTAGGCAAACCAGTCAGCTGCTCGTCGATAACACGCACCACCACCACAAGCGAAGCAGTAGCAGCAGCAGCCGTGGCTGCTCTCCGTAGTCTGGGCGCCAAGAGCTCCCGAGCGTTGGGTACGGATTTCGCTTTGACGAATCGACGCTCGTTTGACCACGCTCGGTCCAATTAGATCACGACCGCAGCAAGAGAAAATGATTTTTGGACCGTTTAATCCGCCAAATCGAGAGGTTTTTCACAAAATTCGCACACGCTACCAGACCAGGGACACTTATAGATAAGGTGAGCACAGCTCTGGCTTTTTTCAGGGGACTTCAGCTGCGTAACGCTCCCGCCTAAAGGTCTCCCGGTGGTGGCTTGCCCCGAGAAATCTGCAATGAATGATCGAAAATCTCAGCGACAGCAACTCAAAAATCGGCAGGCTTCCCTCCGGCGTATTCGGAGCTCCCCAGATTGTGATTAGTGATTAGGACTCGGCTGTCTGTGCGGGAGATTCTTCTCTTCATCCGGCCTTCCGTCAACCGAATTTCCCTGGTGAACGCAACTTCAAAGAAAAATGCATTCATTCGATCGTAGCGTCCGTTCCATGTCTCGCCCACCGGGAGACCTTTAGGGACTAAGGAGAGCAGCCAACTGCTTCGCGCTTGTGGTGGTTGGGGGGGGGCGCGTGTTTTATCGACCGGCAACTTGACTCGGAGCTGCTGTATTTCCTCCGACGTGTCCTTCATCTCGGACCCTGGTTTCTTCGAAACCTGTCGATGCGGATCAAAAAAAATGCAGTTCTTCAATCAAGTTGATTTCCAGGAGCAATCCGGTTACGTCCCCTGCGTCGAGTTGCGTCCACTGTCGCGGCAGATGTCACACGTATTCTTGTAAGATACTCTCAGCATTCATGTGGTCCAGTTGTGTGATGCGAACCATCGAAGAGCGGCATCATAGGGATGCCAAGGTCCGATCGGCCTCCATTCACTGAGCCGGGGAGGGACCCCTGAGATTCAACGTAGATCAAGCCTTACACTGCGGGCGTCATTTCGCGCCTTTTTCTCTAGAATTCATTCCCAAGCTCTCCCGATGCGATGCACGAACCTCTGATGCGATCAAAATGTTCGGCAGGAAAGAGAAGGTTATCGTCTGCAAAATGAAGAGCTCCATTCCATTTCCTGACTCGATTTGAAACCTATAAGACCTCGAATCAGCATTGGGAAACCTCCAAGGAGCTCTACGTGGTGACAGGCGAGCACCTTCGGGAACTTGGAGTCAAGCCAGCTAGAGTTTTGTCAAAGCCGAACTGTTCGAGTATTCTCACAGCCGAATTTTCGCGTATCGACCTTGACCCCTGCTCATACCATTCGAACGGCTCCGTATCTGACGTAAGAAATAAAATCGGGTTCCGACCCAGAGTCTAAGAGGTGCGCCAACCCGCGACGAGACCTGTGCTACGCTCTCGCGGATCCACATTGCGCTCTTCTCCTGAGCTTATGATAAATTTAGACTTATTGGAGAGGTTCTCAACGCGGTTCCACGCAATTCATCTGTGCGCTGTCCCTTCCACATTTTTCTGAGTGTCCGGCAAATGTTGTCAGACGTTTAATGAGCGGGTACATGGCTGTATTCTTCTTCGATTTAGGATGCGAGCCCTAATTTCCAGCCTGTGGCCTGGGAATCGCTTTGAACGGCGAGAGAGCACCGATCTATCCGACTCCCCCTCCTTCCTCATCAGCGCAAGTGAATACCTTGTTCTTCTCCCGGTGAGACGATATGTCTACGCGAGGACCGTTGCGAGCTCGAGGCTGACCGCTGAAGTCCCGATCAGGCGGCTTCACGAAAACACCGCGGTATCTCTATGCTGGCGGTCACGCGAACACTGTCCAATACAGACAGAGGCTGCGCGATGGCCTGTGTCAAGATGTTTACGCCTCCTGGAAAGCATCCTCCGACGACGATCGCGACGCCGTCGAGGACTATACAGAGGGTGAGTGGTCCAGGATAGACCAGAGCATCTATTGCCCGAGATCTGATACCCTGGATTCGGGAACCGACACATCATCCCATGATCGTTTTCCATTCAGGAACAGAAGGTGCGCTGGAGAAGAGTTTACCCGAGGAGCGTCAGGAAACTCATCGGAGACCCGTCACTCCGGTGTTTCTGCGGGTGGGTTTGAAAGGACAGAGATATGATTGGAATTTCGCCTCCTCAGGCCCAGAGCTCCGTCACGCTGTATCCTCTCTCCTTCCCAGGATCGCGAGAAGCCAGCCCCGGCCCTGCCTCCATCCTGCAAGGATCTGTTACTCCCGCCTGAGTTCGTGATGAGAGCTCTAAACGTTAATGAAGTGATGCGACGCTTCAGCAACAGTCTCCGTTTGACGCCATTTGCATTTGAAGATTTCTGCGCCGCTTTGGACTACTTGGAAGACTCGGTAAATTCAACCGCTCCCGCCAATGGCAGGCTCACATTTCGAAGCCTCGGGCCTCACAAATACGGAGACATGCGCCCTTATTGATAAAATCTCTTCGCGGGGATTTCCAGGCCCTCCTCTGCCCCATTTCCGAATCCGACTCGCGGGAGGTTCGTCTCGAAAAGAGGCGGCAACCGTGATCAAGGAAGGTTCGATGATCCCCCTACTAATAGAGCGCAACTGTACGGGATCGCGAAAGTCTTCAGAAACTCTTGAAATTCTCCTCAGAGCATCGGTAGTCGACGTGGAGTCAGGGCAGCTAGCTCAGGTTGAGCATCTGATTCCGCATTCGCCGAAATAACCCACTCGCGGGGATCTGCCTCGCCTCTCGCGCTGCCTTCCACTTGTGTCACTTCGCCCGTCGCGACGGCCCGCCAGGCATCCTCAAATGTTCCCGCGCTCTCGATAACGAAGTCCCGTCCATACATTCCTGGTCCCGATGGATCCGAGTCTCTGAAAATGGCAGGAGGACCTGAGATTCGACTCCTCTCTACTGTCGAGTCTGTCTACTAATTGAGCGCTATCGGAATTAGGCCCTCATCCGCAGCGTAGATATTCCGACTAATTTGAGCAATCGCTCGATCTACGCATTTCCGTCATGAGATATTCATTATGACACTCGGAGTTAGTATCGTCGTGAAACTACTGACGCCGTAATTGTAGCGCGGCCGCAGGCCGGGCTCTCCAGGCTGGTATCAGAATACGGCAGGTTCGGGGGGCGGATTGGAGCACTGCGCAAGCTGTGGTGAGTCACTCTCGCAGTAGTTACCGTTTCCTCCGTGCCACGTGCAATTTCTGCCGCAAGAAAGGCCATATCAAGAAAGTGTGTCGGAATTATCTTCAGAAGCCCACGGAAAGTTTCAATGCTCTGGCAATTCAAAGCTCCGCGATCGGGGAGTCGAACCAGATCCGGGGTCGAGCATTCGCCAGGGTTCTCTTGAGTTCCTGCTCGGTGAGGTTCCGCGTCGATACTGGGGCCGATCATAATTCGATTGGAAAAGACCCATGGAGACGTCTTATGTCACCCGCTCTACGATTCGAAATGCACTGAACCCAATGCGCAACCTCTCGCAGTTCTGTGGTACTTCGTGGCCAATTTCTCTTTGGGTACAGCGTCCAATGAAGTGATCGAAGCCGATTTATT
>NW_003803983.1:0-2529 GCF_000255335.2 Galendromus occidentalis
ATGCTCGATTCCTTTACTCCGCAAAAATTCTCTGAATGCTTTGGATGTGAACGCCGTCCCTCGGTCTGATACCACTCGCTCCGGATTCCCATAACTCAAGAACACCTTTCGAGAATTTGGTGACGTATCTCGTTTCCGTCGTTTTTGACCGCTTCGAGAACGACGAATTCTGTCAATCCGTCAATCATGACAATAACATGATTCTTTCCTCTTGCCGGCGGTAACGGCCCAATGTGATCGATGAACACCTTTTGGAATGGTCTCCTCTCCGGCCGAATAGGGTGGCATAAGCCTTCCTTCTTTCCTGACAATTTCTTGTTGTACATACAGTTCAGACACACTCTAATGTGATACTTCGTATAATCCCGCATTCCTTTGAACCAATAGTACCTCCGCATCGTCTCCCACGTTTTCCTCAATCCGAAGTGTCCGGCTCTATCGTGACATGAGACCAGTATATATTTCCTCAGCATTCTCGGAACCACGAAAGCTGTCCATTTCCTCCTCACTCTTCCGTCCTTGTCATTGCCTCGATCTTCAACTATTTTCATCACGAGCCCCTCTTGCAAACAAAATCCCGTAGTGATCATTTGTTCTCGCGGCGATCTCCTATCCGATGATTTCATCAATGCGATTTTTATTTCTTTGATCTCTTCATCAATAGCTTGAATGGTGGCTGCCTCATTGTAGCTCATTGATACGGCTAGAACTCGCTTTCCTGAGTCTGTGGGATTTTCCACGCTCTGCTCTTCCTCCGGTTCTTCTAATGGCCCTCGACTTAATGCGTCAACATGCGCCATCTTAACTCCCGCTCGGAACCTAACCTCGAAATCGAACTCCGCTATTCGGTCCCACCACCGACTTATTTGAGCTGATCCCGATTGGGACTTGAGTGCCAGGACTGCATTGCAGTCCGAGACCACAACAAATCTTATCCCGTGTAAATAATGCCTGAATCGTTCCAGTGCCCATACTACCGCTAGCTAGTTGTTCGAGTCTCGTCGAATGATATCTTCTCTCGGCATCGCTCAACTTCCCACTGATCGCGTATATCAATCTCGGTCTATCCTCTAATTTTCTGGAGCAGCATCGCTCCTAATCCTACCATACTGGCGTCTGTGTGTAATTCGGTATCTTTGCTCGGATCGAACCTGCCTAGTATTGGCTCCGCTGAAAGTCTCCTCTTGAGTCTCTGAAACGATTGCTCGCATTCGTCTGTCCACAGAAATCGCGCTTCTTTCCTCAGCAGCTCAGTGAGTGGGTTCGCGATTGTTGCGTAGCCTACGATAAACCTTCGAAAGAAACTCGTCAGACCGAGGAATCGCCGCACTTCATTCACGTTTGTTGGTGTAGGGAACTTCTCCACCGCCAAAACTTTTCTCGCTCCTGGTTTTATTCCCTCTTTAGATATTTCGAATCCCAGAAATTGCACCGATCTCATGAAAAATTTACATTTGCTCAAGCGAACTGTCAATCCGGCCTGTCTGAGAGCTTCCAATACGTTATGAATTTGGACTAACTGCTCCTGATACTCCGTCTCCCGCCGTGATTAAATCGTCCAAATATTGGTGAACTTGCTTGCCTCCCGCTATGCCTCGAACTTTCATCATCACTTCTTGAAACTTCGCTGGTGCTCCACTCAGCCCCATCATCATAACCACCGGCTCAAAATGCCCCTCGGTCGTCACGAACGCTGCTTTCTCTGCCGATTCTCGGGACATCCCTATTTGAAAGTAACCCCATGCAAGGTCGAACGTTGAATAATACTCGCGTCTTCCGACCTCATCTAGAATATCGTCGATCAGTGGCAATGGAAAATTTGCTCGAACCGTTTGCGCGTTAAGTTTCCTGTAGTCGATGACCATACGGAAGGTTCCGTCCGGTTTCTTCACCAACATCACAGGACTCGCGTATGCCGAATTAGATTCCTCGATCATACCCGCATCCTTCATCTGTCTCAGTATCTTCTGTAACTCGTCTCTCTCAACCATCGACAGCCTGAAGGGTTTATATCTCACAGTAGAACTTCCGGGTACCTCTTTGATATCGAATTGCTCGCCCTTCGCTCTTCCTAGCTCTTTCATTGAAGTCGCCAGCACATCTCTATAATTATTGATCAGACCTAGTAAGGCATCCTTCCATTCTCGCGGAGTTTCTTCGTTGACGACTATGTCCTCCATCTCGATCCCTGGCACCCCGTCCTCTTCCTCAGCAGTTCGCGCGCTTAGTATTCGCTTCCGCGTCAGTTGGAAATACTCTTCTCGATCCGGGTCCACCGCTTCTGCCCTCGCTACGACGGTACCTCTATTGACCGCTATCTCCTCACCGCCTCCATTGACGACCGGAATAGTCACCTCATCCTTTCGGATCTCGTAAATTACCTCCGCTGTTCCCTGTTCGAATCGGATGAAACTCCCCGCTTCCCCCTCTGGTTGAGTTCTCAAGAACCGAACCGTTCGGGACTGGATCATATCGTCTGCTATCGTTTTAAGCTTGACTTTTGACCCAGCACCCTCGGGAAACATTTCC